>NW_014333493.1:0-268011 GCF_000341935.2 Cephus cinctus
TCTGTAACAACCATTCCCTATCAGTATCCTCAAAATCATTTCTTTGAGGTTCTTCGCCTCGGGCCTTCAGCCCATTTCATGTCATCTCATTCTATACTCTGTGTCCTTTACCTTTATTTACGAAAAAAAAGTGTGACGTAGTGAATTGATACGTTTGAGTAAGTGCGTCGCGAATACATCTCTTTCTATCTGTGTTTCGCTACGGTATAGAAAGTTCTCGCTCGTGTAGTTCTCGCGTTTCTTTCGCGATATCCAGGAAATTTTATGGATTTCTCGTGCGTGTTCCGGACGTGTAGTGCTGTGACCTAGTGAAGTGCCCACCCGAGTGTCCTCTGGATACGGTTCTCGGCCTTCTCGGATTAGCTGCACCAGCTCCGGTGAGTACTCCCAATTTATTAATTATATAAGAACAATGTTAAAAGTCAAAGATAGGGCCACGTACAAGGAATCCCCGTTCTTGGATTCTGAAGATACGCGGAACTTCACCTTCGGCGGGCTATATCTCGCAAACGGTTGGATCTACGGATTTCTCGTTGAAATTTTTAAAGATCTTTTAGTGTAGAAACTCAGAATGGTCCATAGAAGAGGCTGGCACAGATCGAATTGCCATAGGGCCACGCAGAACTATTGTTAAAACCTATCAGGAACTATAGAACTCCTTGAGAACTATTTAAAAACCCGAAAATAATGTTTCAACAATAGGCTTTTTGAAAAGTTGTCGAGGAGTTCTATAGTTCCTGATAGGTTTTAACAATCGTTCTGCTACGCAACATCGTTAAAATATGTATTAAATATGCTGGTGGCATCATACGCTTCAGTGCAGGCAGGCATGAGTTGCTTGCTTTTGTCATATTAAACTTACCGAGCTTACACTGTGCGATTGAATTTAGGATTGCAAAGAAAAGAAGTATTTTCTTCAAGAACCCCTCGGCTCCGCCTCGGGAACCTCAACTTTATACGCGGCGCAGAAACGCTCTCGGTGCACAATATACTATAGGCTATGTCCAATGAGGTGTCTCGTTCTACGTGTTGTTTTGGGAACCAGCGATAAGTAGCGAAGGACTCTGCCCGGCAAGCTACACTTTCGTGATCGCGGTTAGCTCGGCTACGCCAGGTTCCGCATTATCGACGGAGGCTATGATCACATAACTCTACTTCCGGACTCGCTGCTGAAATTCAGCGCCATGTTTTTGGTATCGCCTAAAACCGTAGCGTTGTACATCTCCCTACTCATCTCTGATGTGAGTTTCTGAAAGATTCTTGATGACATGAATTTTATCAACGACGTTTGGTAAACATTTTAAGAATGTGAAATAAGTGTATAACAGTGCGTCAATACGATCAGACTTAATACAAGATAAAGAAAAGACTGCACTGAATTAACTTGTAAAATGTTGTCTGAGGTCGATGTATTTATTAGTAATTATACGTTGGTTGATCCAGAAGTTTATCAACTTTGGGTGGATGGATATTCATGTGAGTTTAACAGGAAATACATTGATGTATTCAACTATGTGTAGCACTTGAATATCAGTAACATTGTTTTTGGTAAAATATTTTATACGAGGATTCATCATTGTTGATTATGCTGTTTTGGTGGCCTTGATATTAATTGCTTGGTCTCAGATAATTTAAATTGACAGATAGATCAGACTTAAGGTTAATTTCCAACACTGAACTTTTCACGTCGAAAAACAATATATTTTTTGTTGCTGATACTGAGTAATTGTTACGATTAAATGTAAATGGGTGATAATACAACTTGATATTGGTGAAATGATGGATTATTCTTTATTTCTTATTAGCCAGTGATGCTGTTAGCATTTTGCAACAAAGAGGCATTTGCCAACAAGCCAATGCTTCTATTGAACTTATTGCATCTGACGTTCTGGATCATTATCGTACCTATTGCCTCTTGGAAAGGTTACTACATACACCTACAAAACTTGCTAGTGAGCAGCTAGCCTTTCAAATTGAACCACAAACTAGTCATATGCTGATTGAAATGTAAGGCGATGAGGTTAAGTTATATTATTATACACAAGGAGAATCTTTGAGTAGTTTCTTCTTGTGCTTTGACAGGTATTATGAATGTGATGATGCAGTCGTACGTGAGTTACTGGGCAAGAAATTAACATCCAAAAGTAGAAAGGACATGGATGAAGTGTCTGAGAAAACTGGTGTTACGCTTAAAAGTTGTCGAAGGCAATATGACAATGTTAAACGTGTCTTTAAGGTCGTTGAAGATTTACCAGGCTCCTTAGTTGCTAATATAAAGCAACACTTTCTACTTCCCGAAGACCTAGCCAAGTATGTAACCTAAAAAATCAATCAACTCTGTATAATTTACATGTAACTGTAAATTTTAAATATTCAACAGGAGATACGCAGCTGTAGTATTCATAGCATGTCTCCGATTTGAAATGAATAAAAGAAAACTGCAGTTCCTAACATTTCCAGATCTTTATCACTGTGCTTACAGTATGATGTCATTATGGACATATCGTTACACAGGCTCAGAATATTTTGACACAGACCTAGATAGAGAGTTTCTCATGGAACTGTCCGACTGTAGAATATTACTGGAAAACGACAAGCACCACAAGCAGTAAGTATCCTTTATCCAGTTTACATGAATTATAAATGACAGTGATGATCATATTTTCAGTTTGGTGTGCATTAAATTAAAGCCAACGCTTCTTGAAAAATCATATCAAGAACTGGACAGTAATTTCCGTTCCTACTCTAGATCAATGTTAGGTATCGCATGCAATCTGCATCGTTCACGAGAGTTAAGGTTCTTCTTCTTGGAATTAGTCGAGCGTTGTATCGAACCCTGGAGACAGGTCAACTGGTCCCATACCGATCTTCGTAATTTCCTTGGAGCCTACACTCAATGCGCACTGGACATGGATGTGCTAAGGTATGAGATGAAAGAAAAACCATCTAAATAAAATCATACAGTTTCAAAATTAAATATTCCAGAGGAGATGTGAGAGATGCGTTTGATCGCTACATGAAAGTAGTAACAAGCTGCTTATTACGTATGTACCATACGTGACTAACAGTATCCGAGGAGAATCCAGTATCTGTGAAGAATTAATGAGTGATAGGCTGTAAAAGAAGTACGGTAAATCGTATATTACAATTTATTCATTTCATATAATAAATAATTAATAGACGAATGCAGCACAGTTGTATGCTCATCTCTTACTGAACATAAACTCACATATGTTGTCTGTCATTGTCGTATCATCATGTACATTTATACAATACGTATTACTCTCATTGGACATTTGTAACATCTTGATATTCGATTTATTTAGCAACATTGCTATAAATACGAAACAGCCTGGTAGGCTCGGTTGATTGTACTTGTATCTCAAACCGATCAAGATTATTTGACTGAAGCCCTAAGTTATGAATTCCTTGTAATTAAATTCAATAACTCAAAACACAAACCCTACGGTAAAACGTACTAGTTTTGCTATAGTGCAATGCACCACTCCCGATTGCTTTAATAGTTTTTAAGACTTTACACAAGACACTTCGATCAATCGAGATCACCTTGCAATCTGATAATCATTACTGACTGAGCATGAATGATCGATGGAGTCGACAAACCTCATAATTCAGCGTTATACAAGGGAATTCCTCAATAACATTAATAAATTATTATTCTTCATTTACTTCTCGAATCGATGCTAGTCGGTTTATAGTTATTAGCAAGTTTGTACTTGCCCCCTGGGTAGAGGACGTCGTGATCAGATGATTGTTAGGGACCTAGGGATTAATGATCTGTGGGAGAAAGGGATCAAGGAACGATGAATGCGTCTAATTCACTACGGCAGTGTCTATTGGGATACGCCTAAGACTTTATTGACGGCAAGAATGACGTCGGGCGTCTGTGGCAGTGCAACAGCTTCCAGCGATTTTGTGTAAGGCATAGGTCCGTCTACGCCAGTGACTCTGATCACTGGAGAATCCAGATGAAAGAAAGCTTCGCCTAGAATTATATATAACGATTAAAGCTCATTTACTTCGAACAATAATATTAAATCTACTTACTCTCAGAGATCCGGGCGCTGATCTCAGCGCCTATACCGCACTGTGGCCAACCTTGTTCGACCGTGACTACATGATGGGTCTTTGCTACAGACTGTACCACAGTGTTGATGTCCAGAGGCCTCAATGAACGAAGGTTTATAACCTCAGCCTCGATACCTTTTCCAGCAAGTTCATTAGCAGCTTCGAGGGCGAGCTCAACTGCCTTGGAATGTGCTACTAGAGTAATGTGCTTGCCAACGCGTTCAATCTTAGCCTTGCCTATTGGAAGAACGAAGTCTTTTGATAGAGCTTCGTCGGACATGGGATACTGGACGCCATACAATAATTCATTCTCGAGGACGACAACTGGATCCGGATCACGTATCGCAGCCTTCAGAAGACCTTTGGCATCCTCGCTATTGTACGGCGAGATGACTTTCAGTCCAGGACAGTGGCTGTACCATGCTCCAAAGCACTGTGAGTGTTGCGCACCGACGCCAGCAGCGGCCCCGTTGGGTCCACGAAATACGATTGGTACGTTCACTTTTCCAGCAGACATGTAGAAGGTCTTCGCGGCGGAGTTGATGATTTGATCAATTGCTTGCATAGAGAAGTTGAAGGTCATAAACTCGCAAACCGGTCGAAGCCCAGCCTGTGATAAAACGTTATTCTTGTTATGTGACTGATATGACACTTATCAGTCTGTAGCGTTTTTATGTCTTGAAAACTAACCATGGCAGCTCCAACCGCAATACCACAGAAGCCTGCTTCTGTGATTGGGGTGTCGATTACTCTCTTCTCTCCATATTTTTTCCACAATCCTCTTGAGACTTTGTATGCACCATCGTACAGTGCAACTTCTTCACCCAACAGGAAGACACGTTCATCCTTCTCCATTTCCTCATCTAATGCCGAGTTTAAAGCATCTCTGACAGTCATCTATACCAATATTTCAAAACATTATTGGCATATCTAGACAGCTTTTGTACACCAACTCAAACACTAAATATCTAATGTTCACAATAAAAAAAAAAACTAATTACAAGTGATAACTAATGTTATAACGTGTTATGAGGCTGATAGTCACACGTGTCACGCACGATTACACCGTTCATCATAAAAATCGAAGGAAATGTTCAATGAGATGAATTCCTAGATAAACGTATGACCTTCATTGACCTTCTTGAAATTCTCTCTCTATCCACAGTTCGCTAATCGTTAGTTACTTATTCAAATTTAACAATCGGTACATGGCGCATAAAATATTTATAAAAGCCAACTATCTCCGCTATGAACTAAGACACTACACTTTCATTGCGGATTGAATGATAATGTTGAAATGAGGTTATGTTATCTTCCCAAGAGAATAACCATAAAAGGTCTTACCTGCTGTACAGCAGAACATTTTGACGTGGAGAATGAACGACGGGCGATACCCCTGACTGCCGACTGAAAATAACGATTCATAGAAATAATCTTAATGCAGAATAATCCATATGCTTCATCCATCGTAAAAGTAACCTATTGAACACTGTCTATCTTAATTATGTGATGACTATTTACCGTGAGCATGACTGATCGTTTAAGATCTCTGATCAGAGCTGTGGACCAAAAATGGAGGAGACTCGGAGAGCACGATCTGAAGAACTCGTCACAGTTACGTGTCGTCTACGGGATCTGTAATTTACGATTACAATTTTACGACCCGCACGATCACCAACCGAGTGAACGGAGCCAAGGACGTCAGGCGGACGCCTGACGTAGATCGACCAGAGATGAGTAGGGAGATGCACAACGCTACGGTTTTAGGCGGTACCAAAAGCATGGCAGTAAATCGTAGTGGCGAATCCGGAAGTAGAATTTTGTGATCATCGTCTCCGTCGATAATGCGGATCTCGTCATAGCTGAGTTGACCGTAAGCACCATGGAGACTAGAGTAGTAGAGACTATTCATGCTTTTGGTATCGCCTAAAACCGTAGCGTTGTGCATCTCTCTACTCGTCTCTGCCTAAAACCGTACCGTTGTGCATCTCCCTATTCATCTGTGTCGCGAGTCAATTTATTACATCTCTGTCTTCATTGATCATTTTTCGAATCGCTCGGTAAAGCAGACATGGCAGTTTCTTACCTATAGCCAACAGTAAAAACTATATTGTGGTTTTCTGTTACCGGTTGATAAATAGTTTGTCATATATCTAATCCACCGTTGAAGATATACCATTACTATTTTTTATTTTTTAATTAGCTAAACTTATGACGTTACGTGTAAAACGTAGTTTGACTTATCAAGTATTATTAGGATTGGCATAGAGTACTGATTAACTAATTATACTTTCACATTATTTATTTACAACAGGTGATCACCTTGCGATACAATGAACGTCATGAAAAATCTCCGTAACTCATCTAAGAACATAATGTTTGATCTGATACTAATGACGCAAAGATTGAAGACCGTGAAGAGAAATAGTGGAAACAGTGAAAGAAGGTGGAAAAGAGAAAATAGATATGTAATCGTTATCGTCGACAATTTTATCAAGGATCTGACTCATACTTTAGGTTATTCTGGGAAGAAAGAAGAAAATGAAAACACTGACAAGTCATGACAAAATGTTATGCGCCCGGATAAGCACCGAAAAAAATGCAAAATGACATTTGTAATTGTGATTGCGTGAATAATACAGTAATGAGTCAATGATTAACGCTTCGGAGGAAGAATAAAAGATGTCGAGATTTCGAGCGCATGGCGTTTTTCATGGATTTTTATTAACGAGAGAACAACAGTTGAATAGATGTCGAATCCGCTAGAACATTGGCTAGAGTAAAGATTCTCCTCATTTGGCTTGAATAAACGTCAGAATTGATGCGATTAAAAGGGGGTTCGTAGGGGAATACGACGGGGGTGGGTGGCTGGGGTAGGGTTTGAGGAGAGGGGGAGTTAAGAGTGAATTAAAAGATTTTTCATTTCTCAATATTAGTGCAAGAAAAATATTACCGTCAGAGCAGAAAGAGAGATCGTTTACGTAACTGTCCTAGCCTATCCTAGAGATATTATAAGAGTCTCATTACCAATAATTAATAATCGTAGTATAACGGCCAATGATAATAAGATGAACATCAACGATAATAAACGACCGTAATCATATTAGTAGTAATAATAATAGTGTCTCAATGATAATAACCGTACTAAACGATAATCGTAATCTAAATTCATTAGCGTCGTTATAGATACGATATAACAATTTTTAGCTTTTTTTTTATTTTTCTTCATCTTCTTCGTAACCTTCGTCCGTTTCTTTTAACATATTCTTTGTTTCCAAATTCTTACTCATCTTCGATCATATATTAACTTCATTGCTCGTTCTTTGATTCACGTAGTACCGATATTAATATTTCGAGAATCTGACTTTTCTGGACGTCAATCACAACGCGATCGGTTACGATCTTCGTTCTTTGTTAGCCTTCTTTTTTTTTCATTCCTTCTTACAATACGTTTCTCAAGCTGCCGGCGATGTATCTGCTTCGAATAGTACGACCAATTCGACCGTGCAGTGTAATTGGAACGGCCACAATTAGGATTATCCGAAATTAATAATCATAGGGTACGCACGATTAAGGCTTAGGAAGAGAATCGGGAATACAGGAACCGCGTAAACGTGACGGAATTCTTTGATATAAAGAAGGTCGAGGATTCGTATTCTCATAACGCGTCAAGTTTTACTGGGGAATTGGACAACACGTGGAGAAGAATTAGGTTAACCGCGGCCATCGAGATTCTTTGTAGAGCGAAAATTAAAGGACTGTTGGTAAAAACTATATAAATATATATGGAAAATCGATAAAGGTTGGCCGAGAGGTTCATTTTGCGCGATACCTCGTGAGGTCAAAGCTTTTATTTTATTTAAGGATAATTTCCGATTGACACTGACGAGAAGTGTGAAAGTAGTCGGTATATTTTTTTTTAAACAGTCGAAACCCATTCCCGTGATACGTCGACATATTGCCGCCATTTTTAAAAGTATCAATGAAGTATAACGTCTGTTTATTAACGTAAATTCTGAGGATATTACGAGAAAGAAATATTTGTGAACGACAATGAGGGACCTGTCAGTTCGAAAGTGCTTTGTCAGTGTCGAAGTGCCGTTAATTGCGGCCATTATCGTTTTTTCGCTTAAAAGTCTTTAAAAAGTCCAATTTTTCGACATGCTTTCATTATTGTGGCGGGAACGCTCGTGTCCCTCCGATCATTGGCTCACGGCACTTTTAATAAAAATAATTCAAAGGCACCGATCTTTTTTTTTTATTTTTTCTTCTCTTTCGCATTTTATAGTCTTCGATGGACGCGCCATTATTATTGCCCGTCGGAATTTTAGTCGTTCCGTTAAACACTCATTTATTACTGCAACGACGGCGTCATAATCATCTTACACGACAAAACGATACCAGGACAGATTTCGATTGAACGTCCGGTGTATACCGTACCGAAGGATATAAATTCCTCGATCCATTTCTAATCAATTAATCGATCAATTAACGTGTATAACATTCCGCCCGTACACTCGATTTCTAATGTACGTATTACTAAATAGGAAATTTATATGCTTTGCGATAATCCTGCTAGTTATTAATAATATATCTGGAGTACAGATAGTATCAATATTTTATAATTATTACGTTACAGCATCCTTCTTTTATCTTTTATATACAGGGTGATCCACACATTTGGGGTTATAGGCGAAAACAAATATATCCCAGCACGGTACAAAATACAGAGACGCGGAATTATATGAAATACCTAATTCATGAATTTTTTTCGAAATTTAATCGCGTTGTATTGTTTACTCATAAATTTGCTCGATCAATTATATTAATTTTTTATTAATCCAATCCATCTCTCAATACGATTGCGTAATTAAACTCTCCCTCCTGTTATCCATCCATGACTGCATCATAGGAACATACGAATTATTCAAACACGACCCCGGTTGCGTCGATCGCTCTGTATAAAAATATACGTAAATATTCATGTGAGCACGCACAAACATATCAGTATATATATATCTATATATCTTGCCTTTATTCTTTACCGTCGTCCTATATCCTCATGGTATAGATACATGTTATATTTTTCACAAGCCCATTGCGAATAATGTGAATCTCCTCTTTAAGTACTTGAAAATGAGTACTAACATCTTCATTATATATTTTTTTTTCTTTCTTTCATCGCCAATTTCTCCAGGCTATCCATTTCTTTTTTCGTGTTTCCCGTTATGCAACGCTGAACGTCAGAATTCGATGGATCTTTCCTCTAGCTTCACTTACTTTGAATATCTTATTTTTTATAATGCTTTTCTTCGGGATCGAAATACTCGACGTTATTCTTGGATCGATCGCTGGTGGCCGTATCACATTAGCCATATGGCTGACAACCCTACGACTTATGATTCTACGGTATTACTCGTGATAGAGAGAGAGAGGCAGAGAGAGTCCTCCCTCTTGCTTTTTTGAGCATACTAAGTTTCTCGTTAGCAGACGAACGGATAGAGGAACGCCCTAGGCAAAAATATGTTCGTACGAGGGACTACGGATTTTCTTTAGAACCAACTGGTAGCTCCGCCAAATTTCGTTGAAAGGCCACCGATGCCCCTGCCAAACATACTGCCTACTTTACCCACAACGTTGGACGTAACGTTGGAGATGTTGGCTACGTAATTGGCATCTTCGCCTGCGATCGTCTCCACGATCGTCACCTTTGTCTTTGGCCTCTCGACCTCTTCGTCGTTGCCGTTCTCCGAAAGCCCTCTGCAAGGATAATAAAATTCTCGATAACAGGTGTCAGATGATTTATGAAAATCTTTTCAGATCAGAACAAGATATTTGATTTTTCCATTGTCTCGGTTTACTCACTCCTCGTTCTGAGCGCACATGGTTAAGGCACAAGTTGCTTCCTCTGTCTGCATCCTTTGGAATATCGTCTGATATGTCTTCGAGTTGAGTTTGTCTTCTGTGACACCCTGGAGCTCGAAGTCTGAGTAGATCTTCTTCACGATATGAGCGAGACAGGTGCACTGATACAGATGCAAGCTATGATCCAGCCTTTCGGAAAGCCAGTTGCACAGCATCTGAATCTGTGCTGTGTACCATTGCTGGAGGAGTAAAAATAATTATTTTTCTTTGTAGCTAGATATAACATTTCATTTATACGGACCTCGAAGAAGATCAAAATCCAAAGTTCGTCGATGACCTTGCTCCGAATCTGGTCCATGCAGTTCCTCGTGAAGTTCACGTAGGCTTGGCCCATTTCCTTTCCACTTCCCGATACCTTCTGCAGAACGTACGACCGGATAAGAAATTTTGATTATATTTGTGACTCATTGCATTTTTGAACTTACCGTAAAACTAAGAATGGATCCGATGAAGGATCCTTCGTCGTAACGCGAGAGTTTTGACAGGGTCGTCTCCAAGACGGTAACTAACTTATTGATCATTCCTTGAGTCATACCAGCTGATGTCTTCTCAATGAGATCATCGATCTTGGTGTGGTACTGGTGCTGGAAGTCGATTGTGGATACCATGGTAGAACACAGGAGTCATTAAGTTATTTACATCAAGAGGAATTTGATGGTCCAATTGGAGAAAGAAATATAGAGAGAAAGCAACTGACAATGACAGTGACGCCTGCGACTTTTGGCAGAAAATATTTGACAATCATTAACTTACCACGTCGACGCCGTCAACGGCGCAAAGCTTAAAACTCTGATTCTTCGCATCCAGAATAACATTCACCATGGCACACATTTCCGAAGGAATAATATAATCCGTGGATATAAACGTTACACCCTTTTTGAGCCATTGCTGAAAAGCTGTGTCAGTTCTCTGTATGCAGGATTCGATCATGTCGCAGGCCATGAGCTTGAGTCTTTGCTCAAGGTGCTGTCTGAATTCCTGATCTGGCCAGTGTAATCCCCTGATGAAAGATTGAAGAGCATCCAGTTTCCAGAAGAGGTCCTCCGATGTAGCACATCCATTACCCTTGATTTCCCAACGTTCTTTCTCGAAGCCCTTGTGTATGGACTGAGCTATGGAGGTTTCCATGAGGTCGACGTAGCGCACAACGAGTGGGGCAAAGGTATCCCGAAGATGCTGATGAAATCTTCCATTCTTGAGATTGTCTAATGGTCAGAAAGATCTGTTTAACTTGGTATAGATTTGTGAGAATACCTCAATCCCTTTGATTAACATCCGAAGTAATTGAGAAACATATGAAAGTTCTTGATACATGGAAATCAACTCCATCATTTCTGTTCTTGGACTTTTACCCAGGTCGATAAACTCACCGTCCGTTCTCAGATAATCGTTCATGATCTGGAACAGCGGAAAACTGTCCCAGGTGTCGGGCGGCTGCTCGGAGAGTACTTTGTCCATGTCGACGGCGAATAGCGACCAGAAGATTTCAGCGTGCTCCACCAGGAGGTCGCTAAACCAGGCGAAAGCCTGCGGTGCGGTGTAGTAGGAGCGAAACGTGAAAATATTGGACGACACACATATACGGTGGGGTATGTTCCTCGACCCAGGATGGTGGGGTCGCCACCTTGGGCACGGAGCTCTCGAGGACTCAGAAGACACTACGACGATAACTACTTTGCGTGGCTATGTAGGATTAACGTGAGCTTGTGTACCACTCATCTTCATGTACCGTTACCAGTAATTACACTTTCCTTACCATCGTCATCAGAAGCAAAGTGACCTGGACAAAATCTACAGAGAATAAAAATACATTGTACAATCATGAGATGAATGGGCAGCTGATACTTTAATAAGCCATGACATGAAATGATTGATTTGGTTGTCTTCTGAGGAGGTTCTGGACCCTTACCAAGTCCTTGACACACACATGCGACCCTCTCCCTCGAGAGCCCCGGACAATGAACACTCAGTTCTAAAAACCTAACTAATACCTCCGAATAATGTTCTTCGTTTTGCTGTAACAGGTCTACGCAAAGTTCCGCCAGGTGGATGAGGTCTTCAAGTTTCTTACTTGGGGGTACACAGACCTCTCCACTAAAATCATCCTCTATCTTTGCCTCTGCCGATAGCCTCGTGTAGTTCACGAGAGCCGCTGTTTCCAGACACGATTTTATCATGCCCCTGACTTCCTCCGGTGGTACTGGGGTAGCGATGTCCTTCATTAGGACTCGCTCCAGTAGGGACAAGGTAGCCTTTAAAGCACCCTCTGGTCGTCCGAATGGGAAGCTGTACCTGGATACCCAAAGAGAGAGCAACGTAGAACCTGTTTCTATCTAATTAGCTCATAAGTAAGACACAGGAAATCACCTGAAATTAGTAATCTGTTTTTCCAGGAGCTGTCTCAGCCGCTCCTTAATTTCCAGAAATTTGTCCTTCTCCTCATGGGTAATCGAACCAACACCGTCGGTACGATTTCCATGAACGTGACTGGCACAAAAAGCAAAACTATAGTGGATGAGATTCGGGTCAATCATGACACCACGTTCAGCCCTGTCCAGGAGATCATTAAGGTAGAAGAGGTGACGGAAGCATCCACGAACGCCGTACCTAAATAGAAATGATTAAATGAAACGAGACAGTTGGAATAACTCAATTTATCAAATATATCCAAACGAATGATCCTTACCTAGCACAATATTCATCAAGAACGAAAACCTGTCCGGGAGAAAACCATCCTAACGAACTGTATGGATCATTCAGTCTATAGTCCAGTGTTAAATTCTGCAAGAACTTGAACAGCGAGGCATGATCAAACTTGCAAGGATCAGCGCTAATGAAGTCTTCCATGCCATGCTTCCTGGCTCTGTCTGCATCCCCCTGTATCTTGCTGATGGTAGAACTTTTGTCGGCGACAGAAACTGGTGGTGTTGGCTTATGTGATTGGCCAGTGGCACGATACATGGCCATTACCCAGAGATGGCATTCGTTCTCGTCATCCGAAGCAAATACAATGTTATCGCCTTCACGGACGGCATTGAAAAAGAACCTGTAGTCCAAGAAAAGGGAAAATAATTTTATTAACAGAAAGGTATCGTAAATATTTTATCGTAAATATCTCGATATCTACCTTCCACCCTCAAGGTCCATTCCAACCATCAAGTTGGCGGAAGCGGCCTCGATATAGTCCACTGTGTAGCCATCGAGCTGCATCATTTCCGAGGGCTCGGTCTTTTTTTCCTTGTACGAGCACATCGCAAATGTGTACTGCGAGACCTGGACCAACACGTAGTACCGCTTCTTCCACTTTTTCCAAACAGATTTACCCAGCGCATAGAGGTACCCACAGTGCTTCATATTCAAAGGCTTATCCATTCTACAGGCTATCTTTATTCGGAGATCCTGATCAGGAAGATTCTTTGGAACCGTCATGCGGTGCCACTCGGGTACCTTGCAAGACAATGGAGTTGGTCTGAGAATAACTTTCCCTAACTCCTTGTCCTCAAGAGCTAACATGCCCGGGTTTTCTGTGTAAAGTCGGACCTTCACAACTGGCAGAGGGTGGGTGGTCGTAAAGTCACCCTGGGTATCCCACCTAGAATCAAATGATTATTGTTCAGTTTAAGGTATTTCTCATCTTTTTAGTAATTCGTATAGTGTCGTTAGAATCACTATTTACATTGGCTTAGAGGCCTCAGCCTGGTCCGTCTGAAGTTTCTCCACACCCTCGACCTCCATAGTACAATAAACTATCCGGCTTGGTGCGAGACTTTTGAGGCCCTTGACTTCCATCACTATAACTTCCAGCTGGAAGGTCAGAACGACGTCCATCTTGGTAAGCTGGGGATCGGGATCGGCGGAGTCGCCCTCCAGTTTAGCGAGGGAACCCTGACTGCGGCAGCGGGAGCGCTCACCGCGATGGTTGTAGCGCTTCAGCTTCTGCAGCCCGTATTTGCTGTCTATCGAACCCTTGGAGACCGGTAACGACTCCAAATTAGCCATTAGCAGGTTGATAGACGACTTGAGCTCCTCGATGTAGAGCGACTCCATTTCCTTGAGGAGGAACCTCGGCATCAGTTTACGGTTCTGCAAAAAAATATATAATACTTGAATAAATCAGCATCAAACGTTCTTAAGGACTTAACGAAGACACGGAGAACTTGTTGTACCTTTTCCATTTCGTTGACCTTCTGAATGCGACCGTCCAGCTCCCTCCTGATGGCGGCAGCTTGCTCGTCAGCTGAGTCCAACAGGAGGGCGTTGAACAAAATCTGATGCTCGAATTTCTTGATACCGAGGATCTGCTGGAACATGTCGTACAGTTGCTCCTTCGAGAGGATCAGCTCCGAATTTAAGGACTGCTGTTGCATCCTGGAAGGCCTCTTGGTGTCCTCGTCACCGGTTCCTTTGAAGATGCAGTCGAATTTGGCCATCCAGGACGTAAGAACAGTCTCTTTGCTCAAACCGTCGATTTCCGGAAGGGATCGAACACGCTTCTCGATGTTGTTCCTAAACACCTCACGGAAGTCGTGTTGTGAGCAGGCCCCACTCTGTACCATGCGGACAACGCGGTCCGACTTGAGGAAGACGTCGAAGTAGCTCTGCACTGCATTATGAAAAGCCTCATCGGCCATAATCTGCGTTTCCCCCTTCAGAAAGCTCTAAAAAATTAAACGAATATTTCATTCGACCTTATTTACAATATATTTTGAAAAAGACTTTCCATCCAAATTAGTTCATCTCGTTTCCAATAACAAATCGAAGTTTGAAGATACGACAGATCTCGATGTCCTGAATTTATTCTCGAAGGACCCTTTTTCCATTTTTTCGTTAGAAATACTTGAGAACGAGCACTGTTCCTGGTATCGATTAGTAAAATTCTATAAATAATTTTCATTTTCATAAATAACTATCAAATTAGATGTTATTCCCAAACGTGCCATATTTCAGTATTAATTTCCTTTGCCCTTGTCTACGAATAAATTCGATTGTTGACCTCAGGTGGAACAGCCTTGTACTATGTACTTATCGATAGGATCGATTCGAGTGGAGAAACGCGAAGGCTAAGGCTAGAGCAGAGTCAACTATAAGATTGGTCGAGGGGCTTCGACGAATTAAAGTCCTCTTTGAAGGGTTTCCTATGTTCATGACATTACACGTATTCAGAGCAATCATGTTGCAGCAATTTGGTTGCGTGTCCCGACGTTTCCCCGCGATAAGAACCAAGTGCTGGGAACTACACGATACGGGAAAGCTACTTCCACATAGTAACAGTGCAGTAGCACTGTAGTCAAATGCCCAGAGTAGATCAGTCGTTACGATTTGCATGTTTAACCTAGAAGTAATTTGCATATACGACCGTATGTGCAGACTAGGAACACGTGAGTGCTCGGGTTTGTTTTTCCATTCCCAAAGGGAATTCCTGATAAAACAAGATACCTGAAAGCGAGAGCAGAGAGTCTCAAGTTGTTGCTTCGTGATCTTCATCTGCCTGCGAGTCATGTCTGTTGGCTGTTTCGCGTTGAAGGGATAGGCGACGCATCTTGATACGAAGACGTACAGTTGGATTCTAGTTTTCCTTTCTTCCTCCTCGCGTTCCTGCTTATCCTAGGATCGAATACGTTAATGAACAAAGGTGCCAAGAGTAACGAAGTTGGAAAGCACGAGTCAATTGATCCAAGATAAAAGTAGTATTCACTTGTAGATCAGCCTCAGTCTTCTCACTGGCCACCGATGGGGAAGGGCTGGTGGGCCTCGGCGCAGACTTGGCGTAGTTGACGGCATCCTGAGCTGCGCTCATAGACGGGGAAAGAGAGTTTCTAGCACTGGATAGGTTCGGCACGTCCAAACCAGCTGCCACAGCTTCCTGCTGGGTAGCAATGGCCGTGCCGCCCTTCCCATGTGCTCCATGCACGCTGCCTCCGTGTACCCCTAACGAACTGGAGGAGCCTACGTGGTTCAGGCCACCCGGGGAAGCCGTGAGCCCCGAGCTAGCCAAACCTACGCTTCCGGCTGCTCCAGACCCTGGACCGCCACTACCACCACCGGGATGCTGGCGGGAACCATGGGATCCACCACGGCCTCCGCCGCCACCCCCGTGATGATGGGTGCTCTGATCCTCCTCGCTCTCCTCCTCGGAGGAACTCGGGTCTATCATGCTCTTTTATGGGACGCCGACGCCGACGTCGACGCCGGAGGCCCAGCTACTTCCGGCTTTGGCCCTGAAGTGTCCGTGGTCAAGGCTTCGATCTCTTCTATTTCTTCTCTGCACCGTCCACTTCCCCTACTCCAGTCTTGATACTTCTTTCTTTTCTCCCCCGTTCTCTATCTCTCTTTCTCTCTCTCCTATTGATTCTCCTGAGACTCTACAGATGCTTCTTCACCAGCCACACCTGCAGAAGAAGCAAATAATTTTCATAAATTAAACGTCCTATGGATATTAAACATTATATTTGGTACATTTTTCATGATGATTCATCACTCGGATCACCCATATCCATAAAAGCAGCCAAACTCAATCTGAATATACTTGAGCCAATCCGAAGCAATATAATCGATGCGATAACACATTCTACATCCTTCGTACGTTATTTTCGGTATTTACTCGTAATTTTAGAAAATCAATGCGGCCTCCTTACATACCTCAAGGCTCATTGAGTATGGACGATGCGGGTATTCCGGCGTATCGTATATCGTACAGAACTAATTCTACAGCCACGAAGGACACAAATCCATCAACGAGCGTCAAAGGACTTTATATTATTACCTGTCCTTACCATGGATTCTCTAGGAGTTACCGTAACACGAAATGAATCGATAAGAAAGTTCCTTATCGAATGAGCCAACCGTTGCTCGCGATTGCCAGCACGGAATAGCGTGCTTTTGAGGGGAATCGTGTTAGCCTTTGTTCGTTGACCTCTACCGAGTACAACTCCGTAATTCATATCGTCGAGGATCGATCTTGAATTTAATAAGCGCAGGCCATATTCCATTTACAGAGAGAGTGAGATGCAAATCGCACGGTACAGTCTTCTATATATCAACAATAGGTAAAGAAGGGACTACAGCAACGACCACCATGTTTTATACGTTCTCAGGAAAAGGAATTGCTTATATCTCTACATAAAAGAGCATATGATAAATGAACTGCAGCTCTGTAATGGCTAATGAATATTTCAAATAAGTTTCGTATAATTTAAAAAACCAAATTGCCTTTTGAGAAAATAAAAAAAACATTTGACGCAATTTTCAAATCTCCCACTCTCGTCTTAAGACATGGATTATCCTTTTTATCGTATGTAGAAAATACATTTACGAAGCAAAGACGTGCGTGGCCGTCACAGTGCAAACATATTGATTGTCTCTATGTCCTTCTTGTTTCCCCCACGAAACGACTTGCCCTCTCAGGGAAAGAGGTACCTGACACCCGCGCGCGCGCAACACTCACGCAAAGATAACCCATGTACGCTTATATCTCTCCATTCCAGATTTTACCACTGTTCACCATTATTTTGTACTTTCAAAACCATCCAGGTATTTCACAATCAACGTGCAACACTCGTTCGCACGTACGGGTGGTATAATCTAACCTAGAAATGCAAATATATTCGTTGTGTCATTGATACCGATTATCACTGCCTAAATAACCATTATGAGAGCACGATTGAACCTTCTTAGAACTGCTCTACTTTTTTCAAAAGAAAATTTGAAAATATCGTCCGATAAGAATTCGCATTTTTTGATAGGTGCAGAAAGTGTAGGTTTCGAGAACAAACCTATTGAGTCTACGTAATTTATTCGTATTTTAAGCAGTGACAGTCGAATACAATTTTTGATTGGATGATAGCTTACCTTTGAATTCACAATGGAATATCGAAGCTCTTATTTGACTGGAAATTGTAAGCTCTTACGTAAACGGAATTCTCTTTGTGCGAGTGAAGAGCGAACGGAGCTAAGAGAAACCACTTTTAACGAGAGGTCTCTCTTTCTTGAAAACTGCACGAGTCACGTTTTGATAAAAATTTTATAAATATTGCACAATTTGTACGTTATCATTGTAATAAATGAAATGTCAAAAATTATATAAGTAAAGGTTAAAATTTAAGCTCAATATTATTACTGCCATGCCCTTAGCTTATAATGGATCGATAGCGAATGGTGTGCCAATTAGTATGGGATTATTAGGGACCATTGCCCGGAAGTGGTTTTACAGATAAACACTATAGCGGCAAAGAACTTTCTGACTTCCTGTGCCAAGTTTTCGTAATTTACAATAGATGGGAGTGTAATTAAATCATTTAAATCGACTAACGAAATTCTTGTATTAAATTCCATGACTGCATCACCAATAAAGATTGATCGAATATTGACAGCCGTACCAATAGCAGATAAATCAAAGGGACTTGAATAACGACTTACATACGTTGATTAAAACAAAATAATCCAGGTAGGTTCGCGTGACGAGGGCCAATTTGTGAAACGTTTTCCTCTTCGACGTCGTTTTCTGTTAGAGTGCATCTTTCTTGTGACAGATAAGATTAGGATGTGTCCACCAGAAGAAAAAGGGACGATGGCATGTACCCATGAACCACGTGAATGAATATTTCAGAAAAGGATTAAGAGCCACCCTGTATGTACATCTGACATCTGTAGAAAATGTCTTACGTAAAAGAATAGAGGACAGAGCAAAATTGTCTGTTCTTGTAGCAACGCCATAAGAGATAACAATTAAAAGTCAGGGGCCACTTGACATTTAGTAAGGTGAAGGAAAAGAAAATTTTCCAAATTTTGTACCAGCATGCATCTTCAAGACTGACTCAAGTGATACTTAATCATAAGACAGGCGCATTAACAAATTGTAAAAGCTTAATTTTTGTTCTTCTGGCTTTGAGAAGTTCCGCGACCGCGTCATGGAATTCATTGCGGTCCGTTATTGATTTACCCACGATTTTGAAGGCTCGCCATTGCCTACTCCTGAGGCACACATGGTCTTCGGATGGGTGTGTCGAGGTATAAAGAGAATAACGCTTGCAATAAAGACAATTGCTGACGGTGAGGTTGCACCAGGTAACAAAAAGCAATAAACTATCTTCGAATTGACTAACCTTAGCCGTGACGAGCAGCCAATCCGACATTGTAATTCTGAAGCTTTGAATCCGTTATTTTAGTGAGTGTTCGTAGATGTTGCTGATAGCTTGCGAAGGTCGCATCAAGTTCCTGAAGACTGACTTGAGGAATCGTTTCTTAATGAGCGTAGTAAAAGTTCGCTTTGCTCTTCTGATATCCAATGAAAGTAGAAGTCACAATGATAGTTAGAATAGGTTAGAATAACGAAGGTGACGGCGCCAAGATTTGACAAGTAAAGGGTTTCTGACTCGCACCGTTGACGACGACATAGAGTTGGTGCTCGAGCACTGCGAGCTGCAGCGATTGACTGGTAAACTGGCGGGGGTGGCTGCCGACGAGGTAGAGGGAACAGAGACAGGCAGAGACACGTCCTGTGAGGCGGCGAACTGGGGAAAACGACGAGTGGAGTTCTAAACAAGGAAGAGAAGATAGGGGCGTAGAGAAGTGGCGCACCAAGTGCCACTAGGCCATCGATCGGCTGCGCGGCTGCTGTCTAGCAGCTGACCGTCCTAGCCGGCACGCAGATTTGCCAGGAGACTTTCCGTGCTTGTCTCTTCATCTTTAATCCAACCGGATATAACTTTATGTGACCTTTTAAATACCTGGCTGGACCATCGACATCCTTGTCTTATTGATTTTCCTTCTGGGATCGTTTAGACCACGTATAACCAATCATCCGCATAATGCTAAAGCACTAGCTCGTCTGAAATGGATGATAATCATTTAAAAAAACATAAATATGGTTTTAAAGATATTAAAAGATTTACTCACTAGTCTTCATTAATGATTCAAACGCTAATCGTAAGAGATCGTATGTTTTTTCTCGTCTCTCGGTCCTAAAAAGATATTAGGTTAGAAACCAAAGTTAGAAGAATCGACTGTAATAAGAGAGACGGATGTAAACGTTTTGATTAGATGCTACCCATTTGCCATCATTAATCTTATGGACATTCTAATGCTCTTTTATCAGACTTCTTTGGTACTTCAATTGAATTTCCAAAAGTGAACTGCCTCGACGTATATAAATGGTGACACATAAACGCTTTAGCTGTTCTGCCAATTTATACAGGCGTTCCAGTAATCGAGCGTTTAGCCATTACTCGAGCGTGAAATACGCTTCACTGCAAAGACTGGTATACCGATGAAACGCTATCATACATACCACCTTGAATTACAAGCTTTTATAATTAGCAGTATCGAATGCACATTAAAACTGACAAACCCATATACGTACCCGTTCTAAAAGCTACCATAAAATTTTTCTCAGGTCTTGCAACTATTGTTTGAATTTCTTCAAATACAAAAATATTTCTCTCCTTCAATGGATTCCGCTTTGAATAGTTCTACAGGAGCCTCTTAGCAGTCTTGGATGGTCATGAAGTACATATAAGGTCGATGGTAAATTCAATAATGCTTCTGAATCACACCAAGAGAAAATCCGGTAACCGCAATGCATGCCTACGGATATGCAGCAAGCCACTGCACAACTAGCCTCAAGTGCAATTGCAAAGTTTCAGTTTTGAAAACATTCGTGACCTAGCACGATCCTGAACTGCTACCAAAGGTTCGAGGGTAGTCTGTTTGCCACGGTGATGAGTCAAAGAGTCAGCAGCATTCGCGGGGATTTTTGGCTACATGCCAACCGCTGAAAAATAGGTTATCGATCAACTCCTTGGTCTCGCGGTAATAAGCGCCGCCCCGGTCCAAGGAACTGGGCTAGATGAAATACCGGATGTAGTGAAGTCACTTCCTGCACTGGGCAGATAATGCCTTGTTTTTTAAATTGTTCGCTGGACACATGGGACACGTTTGGCCTTTATTTATTATCAAGTATGTCTAATGTTAGTAAATCTATCAAACTCCAATATACATATTTAAAGTTCCGTCAACGCAGATACAGTTTTTACTAACCTTTCCGTTCTTGAAATAATATGGTCTGAAAGCATTATAGGTGATACCGATAATACCAACTGAAATATTGGTAGCGACAGATAGATCGATGTTTTTCGAACAGAAGGAAATATTTGGCGCTATGTAAATTAGCGACGTCTCTTTCGATGGCTGAAAAATTAATTCCTTCGGTAAGAAACCATCGGATGGTGTTTCACGAGTTTTACCATTAAAGAGTTATCCTCGAGTTTCTGCTGTATCCTTTAAAGACAAAGTATTGAAGAACCAGTCTAATTCTGACATCTACTGGCAGTACTGAGAGTACAGTGTAAGACATTGTGGTCATGGTATTCCTATCGCCAGGAAATCGACAGCGGCCACCACTCACCAGGTTCTCCCGTACTTGCGAAGTAGAACCTCACGTATACTCCCACGCCCTGGACACCTGTCCCAGTAGTTGTGTTGTGGACTACCAACGTGACGAATAATGACGTGTTCGGTAGTGGCCTCCGGAGGTCGGCGAACAGGATGAGGCTGTCGCGCGGAATTCGGCGAACAGTATGATCATCGACGAGGAGACGCATCGGCGGCCACTTTGGACAGTAAGAAGCCACGCGCGTCGAAGGCTCAAACGAGCCGCAATATGGCAATAGTGAAGGAAGTCACCGACTCTAATAAGCAGTGCGTCGAAGAGGATCGTGAAGAGCATCCGCAATGACATAACCGTGCGGTAATCAACGGACCAATATTCACCGTCGACATGTTCCAGTTTTTGCATCTTCGTAGTCGTCTCTTGCAGAGTCTGATACTGGGTCTGGTTGGTCTTACCTTCTATGCGTATTACCGGACTACTGTCAACGACATACGACAATTTGCTTCAGCACGTAACGGTAAGGAGTATTTGTTTTCAGTTTATAGATCTTTCAATTAGATTTTTAATGATCTTTTTACTTTGGGTGCTTGATAATTTGAGATTGACTCTAATCGTTTTTGCAGCATAAGTTATTGTGATTAAGAATAGATATCTCTTTTTGATTTACATATAATATGTAGCTTAAATGTTTTAAAGTGGCAATTGCATAAGGAATCATTCAAATTGCACGTAAGTTGAAAGGCTGTATTATATGTTGTACATCGATGAATATCATAAATTCGAACATTATTGAATGGAGCGTGGAAAAGAAGTCAGTGAATAGAATTACGTGATATGATACTGTGCTGTTTCTTGCTGTCAGATTATTTTCTCAATAAATTTTACATATTTAGTCTATCAATTCACAATGGAGCTGCGTATGAGAAAAATATATATAATCCTGCGTACTTTATTCTTTGCGCACTGATGAACATCTGTATGCATAAGTAGATATAATGAAATTATTTAGAAATAATATCACTTGGTTTATTGTTTCATCATGTATAAGTACCTGATGAATTTTGTTTTTATCTGAATAATTATTCATGGAACTGAATAATAAAACTGATCATTAAAAAATTCTTTCTCTTGTGAATATTAAGTCCTTGGAATGAGTGGCATAATTTCAATACCCATGTAATATCTTAGGAATTTTTCTTTAATCTATGTACTCTTTAGTAATACGTTAAGGAACTCATTTACGTGCGATACGTCCTAATCGTCGTTATGTTATTGAGTTGAGACAAGGTCTTACTCAAAAACTAAGAAGGAAACAATTTAAAGATTTCTATAGCGTATAATCAGTTGCGTGCGTGTCCTTCAGATTTCAGCAAGTTAAATTAGTGAATGTAAAAATCAAAAAGCAATTAATTTAAATTCATGAAAACTTCCGTAAGACCTTACAAAATCATTAGGAGGATAAATAAGTATACAAACAATATTATTTACAGGTCACCTGGTGATGTACGACCTTCACCATATCAGTGGCAACGCCACAGAACATGCTGAAGCACGGTTGGCACCAACAAAGAATTCAACAATTGGAGCACAGCTCTCTTCTAGTCTAAATGGCAGCAGCTCTCACAACGGCAGCAACCTCTCAACGTTAATCACAATCCTGTCGACATCCTCCATCTCGCAATCGCTGTCTTCCGCGAGTTCCTCGACGATTTCAAAGGACAGTAGTGACAAGCCGATAAAACAGATAAGCAACCTGCTAAACATGACAAGCACCAGCATCTCAACAATGAACAATGCTTCGGCACGTGCCATATATCAATCCGGTCATACTGTGTCTATACCTGAAAAATGTCCTAACTTCGGCAAGGACATGCAGTTAGTAATAATAGTAATGTCAGCACCGAGTCATGTAGAAGCAAGGACCGCCATCAGACAGACTTGGGGACACTTTGGGCAAAGACGAGACGTGAGCATTCTCTTCATGCTCGGTGCAACCTCAGACGTTAGGATCGAGAGGATTCTGGTGCACGAACAATTAATGTATGGTGATGTGATTCGTGGAAACTTTCTAGATTCGTATTCAAATCTCACATTGAAAACAATATCAACTCTGGAATGGGTTGACAATTATTGCTCCAATGTACGTTTCATCCTGAAGACTGACGACGACATGTTTATAAACGTGCCGCGGCTACTCTCCTTCATAAGTAAACACTCCAAGGATAAGAATGTGATATTTGGAAGATTAGCCAAGAAGTGGAAACCCATAAGGAACAAGAAGAGCAAGTATTACGTATCACAGGCGCAGTACAAGCCCTCTATCTTTCCAGACTTCACAACCGGACCTGCTTATCTGTTATCAAGTGATGTGGTGCATAAATTGTATAAGGCGTCTTTGGACCAGACATATCTCAAACTCGAAGACGTCTTCACTACCGGCATTGTTGCTCATAAACTCGGGATCAAGCGTGCTCATGCTAACGAATTTCTGAACAAGAGAATCTCGTATAGTCCGTGTAACGTGCAGCGTGGTATAAGCATACACATGGTTAAATATAGCGAACAGTTTGACCTCTGGAAAAAGTTACTGGATGGTAAAAGTAAATGCAAGTGATAACGGACAAGATGGAGGCTATTACGCATAAATGTCACGCCCGATAACTCATCGTAACTCGTATACTTATTTGATACTAGTTCACACCTCGGTACAGGTATATCTGTTCCGCTAGATTACAAGCGTGTGTGTTCAAAGAACATACGCACTATGAATATTTTAATTGACGTAAGTTATACAAGGGTTGCAATTCCTGAGTCTTGACTTAGCTAAATAGGACAAGTAAGGGAAGATACTAGGCTCAGACGACATGAAGGTACATTCACTTTTACAATTGGACTATTTCTATTCATACATAACTTTTTTTTCGTTTACTACTCATATTTAATAAGTTACTTTAATCGCATAATAACGAATCGCGGACTTTGCACTCAAGTCTTGGTCTCCATTTCTTTATTGTAATTTTCTCGAGTGCCATAGGGTAGATCGACAGTAAAATAATGAGCTTAACTGAAGTATCGTGTTCCTATTTCATTTCTTGGAAAGGGTTAGTCATTATCACAGCTATATATACGTAATTACAAAATCCTAATAAACAATACTTTAACTCGAGTCTGGAAAAGACTTACTGGAGGTTCGGTGACCTGAATGCTCAGCCAAGGTTCCCTTCGTTAGTATGCGTCACCTATTCACTATACTTGAAATATCCTTGGCCCGTTTCACGGCGTAAAATCAAGATTGCTTCTTCGAATTTGATATTAATCGCCACCTTAGTGTTTATGATATACGGATATACATACATAATTATATACAGGAATATCTGTCTCAAATCCATCAGTTAGTTTTCATTTTTATCACTATATTCTGATTACATTTATCTCATACGCTTGATTCTCTCAGATAAAAATCAATATTTTAGTTAGATATACATTATCTGACTAATGGATTTAACTTGAATAATCCTGTATACAATTGTTCCTGTTTATATCAACATGTAAAACCAACCTGCGCAATGTGAAGAAGATTCGAATAAAATTCGAATACGAGTTGACAATATATAAATACTCGCAACAAAACACGTGCTTATGCGTACTGTCAGTGTATGTGCAGTTATGCATATATACTCTATATATGGACACAGAATGAGAAAAATATTTAAAGTAGATTTTTCAATGTCGTGTCTAATTTTATTGGATGCTCAACGATCATCGCTTAGCTGGAGAATCGTTGGCGCATAAAAACCTATGATAATATATTTATTTTCATTCCTCTATTCGTTCCACACGTAGGTCTGACCATGTGTATTTTTATTTTTATATATACCTGTATCTAAAAAACGTGCCCTCACGAAATCCAGTTCTGCCATTGTGAGCGTATACGGTGGACTACGGAAGTATTGGGATATTGGAATTCCCCACACGTAGGGTGTAACGCTTATTCTATATAAAATAGACGAACACAGTAGGGGAATATCGTCAAACTTTCAAATTTTATATTTTAGACTTAACACCAATAATTAATTGAAGACCAATTCTTAAAAATGAAAGATATTCGCTATACCTAATTGGCAGTTGTAAAGTGTTCGAATGATCAGCAATATGTCACAAAACTTTCACTCATGTCTTACAATATACTGATTTTGCTCAAATTTACATGTTTCGAATAGTCTATACAATATAACTCTCCTGAATCCTCTCCGACAATACTATCCTAAATTAATAATTGACAAATGGCCACAGCGAATCAATTAATTGACTCCAATTTTCTCTTCGAATTGACTTTACTCTTATTATATAGCTCTAGTCAATGTCTAGATTTTGTTTAAAACAACCACAGCTGAAAGTAGCACATTGGCCAAGTAATGTTGTGGGTCGACTATGAGCCTAAAAATCTAATATACATGTATATCGACACACAAGCGTTCACTGTAAAACACATGTACACAAAAGCGAGCAGAGTTCGTATTACTATGATCGGTACCAAAACCGGATCCAAGAATCGTCTCAGCGTATCGAGAAAAATTCCAGAAGTGAACGACAAGTCTTTCTTGCTAGAGTCGATTGCTACCTTTCCTGAAATGCTTCAAGCATAAGAGTAATGTTTCTCAAGGAAGTAAAACCCTCTTAGCATTTACAATCTAATAAAAGATTATGCAACTAGCATTATTAAGCGCACCACGTTCGATGTGTATACAAGCGATGATAATTATATGTAAATACAGTCACTGTCAATTAATATATGAACGACAGGTACCGCTAGATTTTTTTTCTCTTGTTACGAGTAGCTGGCACGTAAACTGGCTTCGCGATTACTCATGACTTAGACGCTTGGCAAGAAGTAACCGCTTTTCGAATTTATTATTTTAATTCATTAAATCATATGCCATCGTGCTGATGTGCACTCCTCACGTAAAAATAGTTGGAAGAGACTGGTAACCACAGAGTGAAGGTGGATTTCGGTGGGTCGCATGAAATTATAAGGAAAAATGTCTGTGGTGAAGCATATAACCTTTCTCTCTCGTGGTTTGAAGGATTGCGTTACGCTTCTTCGTGAATGCTTGGAAATGTATCTGGACTGTTGAGAGACGAAGAAAAAAGTTAAATGAGAGAAAAAAGAGAGCTATAACTCAACGAACCTTTCTCTTCCGATCATTATTCTTGTATCTCATTGCGTACAGTTGCATATAGCCGTTTGTGTCACATGCGAATTCTTTAACTTGAATTTATATTGAATTTCGTGTTACATCTTGAGAATCCTTTGTATCTGCTTTTGAATTTCTTCCCGCCAGGTTTCAGCCACTGGAATATATAGGTATGGTTTGTCGATTTAACTAATTTGACGGATCCTTACGGAATTAATATGTAATTATGCTTTCTTACGAATCGTCTATGCTGGGTGTTGACTTTCTAGCTCACTTAATGACGATTTCAAATTCCTTCAAGTTTCACCTCGACATCCCTTTTTGACGGTCGACACGATTTCCTTTGAGCTATTTTCGTGTATCGCATTAACGGGAATTTTGGCTTGTCATTGCGTCATTGCATACGATTGCTAGGTGCGTACATATTCACGTGAACCGTTAGAAAACCGGAATGATACTTGAACATGGCGTAAAAGGTCTCTGCTGCAGTTGGAATGTGGTTCTTCATACTGTTTCAACTGGAACACATACAGAAAAGAGTGTTTGCTTATATTCCGGTCAGTTATTATCACAGTAATTAAATTTTCACATTATTTTCCAATATCTTGTATAATCCAAACGATTAATCGTAAATATTAATGTCTCGTCTGATATCCTAACCGCTCGATTAGCCAATGCTCGATAAGCACATTTCAAGGATAATTATAACTTATCGTTTCAATTTTCAATCTTTTACGAGGGTACACTCTCGACTCGGATATAATCTCTAATTTGCCAAGATAGCGCATATTTCTCTTTAGTTAATTGCCTTGAAGAAGCGTCTAAATTACGTGCTTAATCGCTCATCGTTGCGCCATCATAGTAAACTGTGATTAGACACGTGTCACGAAGGTTTCATATTTTTTATTTTACTAGATAAATGGTTTAAAATATGTTTATCAGAAAATTTATATTATTATTTATTACTTTGTGTAAATATTACTATTTACTTTATTATAGAAACGTGCGTACTTTCGTTTTCTGTTAACTCCGCATCCTGTTGGCAGTAAACGTACCTGCCGACATAACCTCACGTATAGTATTCACGTTTACATAGTGATTCGAATAAATGCGGCATTTGGCCAGCATGCGAACGGACAGTTGAAAGTAAAATCTTCATTTGTGACAATCGACTGGACGTGTTTTGTATAAATGTTATCTTCTCAATGTTCCCCTATACGAAACGTCATAATTCTTTATAAATTTATTGCTATAGTTAAGCCGCGTTTACATATGGTGACTATAATTCAATTTTGAAGAGTAGTGAGTTGATTATCAGTGATACCTAAAATTAGTGGCATCGAAAATTAAATACTCAAATACCGTCTGGATGATTATAGAGGAATTCGAAGGAAATGCTTGAAGTCTCAATGGGTTTGTATATTTGAAAAGTTACTGACCAAATAAGAAAACTCGTACTGTCATTTGCTATATTATGTGTACGTTTGAGCTTTTCCTATATTTCAACATTACAATTTCGAGTCTTAAATAAAGATACGACGAGATGTTTGGTAAAGGGAGAAAGTTTGAAAAATTCGTGTTTCTAGTTGCTAAATGTAATTTGTGAATCGTGACTCTAATTGCATTTATTCTTGCAATGCATTCAGTCTGTTATTAAGGATTTAATAATCGTGCAACCAGGAACATTCATCGTTCTATATTATGGTTTCTAATCTCGTATATACTAAAGAGCTGGTAGATGAGAGTTTATCATTATTTCGCAAACACTTATCACAGCTCCCATTCGATTTAATTGCAACCCTCGTGATATGCCGCTTTTATCTGGTTAATTGTTATAACCTCGTAACAACGGTCCTATGGCCTCGTAACGGCTAAACGAAAGTCCTGCAAATGGACTATTGGTAAAAGTAACACCGGATGACGTTTAGAAGTAATAAAATACTGCTTTGAAACGCTTTGTTGTTTATACGAATGGGTCACTTAGCGGCAAATCATTCATAGATTGACAAACCTGGTCACGATTTCTCATTCAAGTGGAAAACGTGTGATACTTGCATTTACAACTTGGTACAAAAAAACGCGATAACACTAGCTTTCACAGTTCAAGTGAGTTACTGGCGGTTCTTATAACTTTCGGGACAAAAGAGAATCTAAACTTTTATTTTATTTGGAACTTTCTTTAACGTATATCTTATGCGGTCATCTCATGCGAATTTAAAATGATTCTTTTCAGTTTGATAAATTTTGAATACATTTATTATTCTTACTTTCCGAGAATCGAGAAAAATGTTTATATTACATTCACAATTAATATGGTATTATGAAAAAACGTATGTAAATTTTCAGCCTGTACGAAGCTCTCAGTGACTATTACTCGGTGGCAATTTGGAAGATTCTAGAACTTTTTAATAATTATATTCAACCTTCCATGTGGATAATGTAGTAGTAACAGAAGGAGTGTAAACATTTTAGTGATCGACCATATTTGTTGAATTTTTAAGCAGTTTGTATTAAATATAAATATTATAATGGATATGTAATTAAGTTGTCGGATAATGTGTTTCCGCATTATCGAAACGATGACGTTGCTCGTTAATCTTAAGAAACTTAATTTTCTATGAGTAAATGTAAAATAATTGTTATTTCCCTCGATGTATTTTTCTGATTGTAAAGTTATAATCTTATACGAAAAACAATTAATCGAACCAACAGAACACAGCTTGAATAATGATATATTTTAATTTCCTCATTCTTCCTGGATCATCCGTATATCAAAGAATCTCACCTCATTAATGTATTCCACGTGTCAATTAATGTTCCTAATGATACAAACTTATTTGGCACATTCGAAAACTGCGCTGTTGGCTTGTGGGCATTAGCCAATTTTAAAATAAAGATAGAGAATGAATTCTACCTCTATGTTCCTCATGATTCAATATACGTAATAAGAAAAAAAAAAGAATAAAGATCTATAGACCATATAGTGGCGCACCATAGTGGCGTAAGTTCGAAGCTCTACGTTCAACATAGAGAATCAGACATTACAGAACCTTATCCACTAAGCCAATAATAGATATTAAAATTTTTCAATAGTGCAGACAGCAGTATACGTATGTAATTATATATATTCTAAAAACAATCATAATCATTCGATGTACGTAAATTTATTTATATCCCTCAGATTAAATCCTTTCATACAATATCGCCATCTAACTGTCATTCGCAGAACCTTAATTCTAGCCTAAAAACATAATCGACATGATTTACGACAGACTGCGACTCGAGTCCATGTGCAGAAACGAATTGTTCTCGAGCATTGAAAAGTATCTCGAATAAAGTGATACAGATACAGTAAAATATGTTAATCCCAACGCAGATAGTTCGTACGTACATTCCATACCTGACTTTTCTAAATATTATAATACATAGTGAACTGACAGATATCTTTTAAATTTTTCTAGAACTATGCTCTAGAAAAGTGTAAGAATCTAAATAAAAGCGGCGCCGTTCGGTGGCTGTCAAAGGAAGCTTGTAGCCAGGTTAGGCAAGCGTCATAAAGATCGCGAGCGCTGTGCATTACGAGTCGACGTAAGCCGTGGCACATCCTCGCTCGCTTGCCTTGGCAGCACCAGAGTCCAGTAAAGCAGTCAGTGCCAGTGTCACTTCCGAAATTGTCTACGTGTCGCAAGGATAGTATATTGTGCGCGAGCAATCTGCAAAATCAGACTTAAAGAAGTCGCTTAACACACAGTGTCAAGTGGTAGAATCAAAGAGAATCTTCAGTAAACGACATGACCCGAGCGACCGGGGGCAAATGTTTATCGGGAGTAACGAAACGCGACGTCGAATCGCGATAGATAGGAGAGCCGGATAGCTTGGAGCTATCTGTCGGTGGTGGTGCGAGGGCGCGAGGCCGCGACCCTGAGCCCGATCCGCGACACCGAGCCAACGAGCCAGGCAAGCTAGCTAGCCAACAGCAGCAGCAAGCAAACAAGCAAGCAAAGTAGCAAACGTGTCGTTACATCTGCGGATAAGGAACTGTATGCCAAAGCAATTTTGAACAAGTTCATTTCAACATTGGAAGAGACATACGGTGTATACATATCGTATATATCGGTATTCGCTGTTACTTATTAGCCTGGCGAAAATCGGCGGTCCGAGCCGAACTAAGCCGAGCCGGGCGTGTACTCGCGGGAGAGTGTCTTGTTCTTTTCTGTCTTGTCTTGGGATACGTCGTAAGTGAGAGCGCTTTCGTGGAAGCTAACTACGTCGAGGAACAGTCGGGAGAGTCTTTAAGGATAAGGGGTTCGTGTGTAGATTTTAAAGTCGTTGTGTGTTTATCGTGTATCGTCGATTTTTAGTGTTAAGAAAAATGCCGCTCTTTGGCAAGAAGGATTCGAACAAGAAACTCAAGAAGGATGGAAAGGACGACAAGTCTCCGTCCGTCGATGACAAGTACATCCTCAAAGAACTCCTTGGGACGTGAGTATTTTTATACGTGGCTTATATGTTCTTAATAACTGATGAGATATCGCTATGGGTATTTAAGAAGAAAATATATTTCGTTGCCTTTTGCCTGGAAAAAGGGCGATTCTTCCGCATGGCTTTAAGGGTTTTCCCCACTTGCAGTTTGACAGCTCGACAGCTGGTACTGTCTGACCTTCTCCTTTACTCTCTCTTTTTACTTCACTCGTGAAACTTCCATGCACCGTCTCTCTTTACTCTCATTATCGTTTTCATTCTTAGTCATTGTCTGTTCATATTATCGAGGATATTATTATGAATTATGATAATTTTATATGCATTCGGAATCCTAACCTTCTTCGTATGGTTCGGTCGCAACCTGATACTCCTTGCAAAATGTACATGCATCGAAATAAGTATTGTACACCGTAATTTTTATCTCTATAATACGTCCCATCGTTTTACCTACAGTACCAGCGACGCTTTCTCGTCCTTTCCAATAATTTTCAGACCTTCAAACGTTATCCGAGAAACATCGTTCGCTGGATAGCCCTGGCCTACTATTGGCATTTGCACGGCTTTCGGTGATCGCGAATTTAAAATCAATTGAATCGATTATTTATGTTCTTTTATAGAGGACTCCTTGTATTTCCGGTTCTACTAATTTCAACTCATTCTCTTTTCTCTTATCGTGGGCTTATGTTCATTTTGAATTATCTTCTGGGTATTGAAATACTTGTAAGTAATGACATAGAAACTTCGTCGGTACATCCATATACATTTGTATGCATAGTATATAAGTGCCTATATTAAAAGCCTCGTGTAAACGATGATAATACAGGGTAAATATGCATTGTAAATAGATATTCATTTGTAAACAGTTGATCGTGCCTTGCGAAGATAAGTAAACGCATTGAGTTGCATCGTTCATCTGGGAAATATCTTGAAGACGGAAGTATGATATATGTCGTGATATACTGCCTGATAACCACTTCATTTGTTTTGGATTCCACTAGACTCCCAGAGGCTCAAGTGTATGATAAATGAAAAACTGATTATCATTGTAGCTTCCTGTCATATCCCTAAGCTCAAGTTGCCTTAGAAATTTTCTATACTTAATGGTTATCAAACAAATAACTGAGCTTGATATGATATTACTTAGTTGTATAACGTGGTTACTTCTTTCAAAAACTTGTTTACATTAGGCAACCACCATCTCACTGTTGCTTGGTATAATTATATCTAGTGCTATGCAACCAATTGAGACTGGTATACTCTCACAGTACAAAGAGAAAGCAGTTCTTGATTATAACTCGTTTGAAGTGCTGTACGGAGTAATGCTGTTTTTCTATGAAATTCAGACTCACTTAGCCGTTGCCTTCTAATGGACTCTGTTAGAACATTCTATATGGAATAGTAGTTAGTCCTTATACCAATTAAAAAGGATTGCACCTTATTTTAATTCTAGAAAAACCTGTTTAGTATTTCTTTGAGAACTATTTGTAGACTGTTTTCCTTATGAAAAGTGACTTATCATTGTGATCCATAATGTTTCTACTAAATAAGATACTCGTAGCAAATATTAGTTTAGATGATAAAATTTGTGTTTATTAAGAGTCTACAATCAGAATTGACAAGTGATGTATTGATTGTCATTAAGGCATGATACTTTGGTAATTCATCCAGCTAAGCATGTTATCACCATTCATAAAAACAAATTATGACTCGTTTATCTGTAAGAGCTAATATATTCTCTGCTTCTATACTCAAGTATTTATTTTAAGACAATTTACAAAATGATGAATTTATCATATTTATTATAATTACTTCCTATCCTTCCTATCCTTTCTAGGCCCGTCATTTAAATATAATTGAAATTTAATTATGGAAATGACAATTGTGTACTAAAGATTTTTATATCGGTCATAATTAATGTGAAAACATAGAATCTACGTCAATACACATTGGATGTAATCACTGTTATTCAAGAAAAGTGACAAAAATACTTAATAATTATATAAAAGCCTTGACCAGATTCAACAAACAGGTTCATAATAGATGAATGGACTGATATCAGTCATAAATATATGCGTAGAACAAGCATATGCCATTTCAAATAATATAACCGTATGTCTAAATAATCAATCACATCATCTTTCACATAAAGTTTTGAAAACGATATTAATACCAATGTAATATTGTTTAACATCATTTATGATCTATTGAACAAGCATATCATAATTTGCAAGATAGATCGTACAAGGAATTATAATGATTCTTTTTCTTTCACAGGGGTGCCTTTTCGGAGGTTCGACTAGCTGAAAGTAAGGACAAACCAGGACAAATGTTTGCAGTGAAAATTATTGACAAGAAAGCGCTGAAGGGGAAGGAAGACTCTTTAGAGAATGAAATCAAAGTACTGCGAAGGTAGGCTTTTGGTGGCTATGAGAAACAGTCTGATCCTAAAAGCCTAACCAGCTAACTGTCCCAAGAATGGATGATACTGGACACTTCATTTAGTAAAAAAAAAAGAAGCACTTCGGTTAGCTTAAACCGATTTAAAAAAAAAAGAGAGAACTGGTCCAAGATCACTCGGATCGGTTTCCACTACTTTTCTGCATGCTTCTTATATTGCGCGCTTCTTATATCAAAAGCCTATTGCCCCGTGTGTACTATATTATTACATTATTTTCACACTTTATTACTATATTCGACTACTATAGCAGCTATACTACTTTATTAGTGTAGCAACAGTGGGTGATGATAATAGGAAACGCTAGTGGAACGTCGCTCTATATCCGCTTCTCTCTAAACACTCTTTCTCTTGAAACGTAGAATCACATTTCAAGGAACTTGAAAGAAATTCTATATTCTCAGTAAACTTTTCAAAGTTTCCACAAGCGCCGACAAATGCACGGTAGTTCGCGCGTTTCAACGCCGTCTATTTAATACTGCTCACACTACATATGCAACTCCACGATTATGTTTTATTATACACAAGAGAGAGATGTGTATAAACACACAGGTATACAGGTATATACAGTTGAAACAAGTCAAGTAAACTTGACAGTCGTCACGCGAAGGTTTTGGTTCAGTAACATTTGGCAGTGAAGAGGAAGGAAGGACGCAATGGATTTTTCGACTTTCTTATATACTCCGCGAGTGCGACGGAGACATACTTATGTGTGCTTGCGTGCGTTAGAGAAGGACGGAAACAGTTTAAAAAAAATCAAGGTAGTCACTCGTTTCACGGGTACGGCTACGAGTGCCAATGACTTTCATACTTTGAGAATTTCAGTAGTATTTTGAAATTTGACCATATTTATTCCTTATATTACCAATGGCTGTTCGGTTGTGAAAGTTTCTATTCGGAGGCACTTAATCATACCCGACCGTTTGACATCTGTCAAGCCCGACTAGCGAGTTTGAACTAACCTGTATACCGGCAGCTGCACTTTCCACTTTTCGAACATTTGAATCTCAATGTGCTGTGAGATGATGAAATCTGATGCGAGCTCTTATGGCTGTCCACGTTACCTTTCCTAAATGTCGTGTGCTAAATTGCTAATTCGTATGTTTGTTACAGTAAAAATTAATTCCTGCAGTAACAAGCTCATGTATGTACACATCTACGCAATGAGAGAAGGTGGGGTCCAAGACGTTGACGACAAAGTACAAAATATATCCGCAGTAGGATTTTTAAATACGTGCTGTTTGACGTTTGAAAAGTATCAAGGGGCGCGAAAACAATGCATATTTAAAACGATAAGTTATCAGATCCATTACAGCACTGGATGCGTTCTCCTTAGGTTACAAGTCGTATTTCTCGGTAATAATATTCAACGTTATAACAATTGGATTAATGTTCAAGTAAATTCATAACAATCCTTAGCTTTCGTATTTAAATGGGGATTCCAGTCTCTCTTTTTCACTTTTCTATGGAATGATTAGTGCGCACTATCTCTCCTTGTCTATTTGCATACACGGTCTTATACGTATACGACGCTACCTGATAAACGTATCCTCTTCCTTGATACCGCCTTTTAATAATTCCCTTTTTATATTCCATTTAACGCCATGTGGCTTGCGCCTAAAGTTTAACATAGATTATCATAACATTATTGAAGATCTGAAACATGTCTTACGTCTTTGCTTTAATATAGACCTTGAAATTTATATGCAAAACCAAAAGAAAAAAAAAAAAAAGAGAATTACCAACTTTAATTCGCAGCCACGAGCTCGATAGTTGCTATTGATATATTATAGGTTATGCCAGTCTTAATATTTATTGATTGTAAATTTTCTATCGATATCCTCATCCCATATGCTTCTGAAATACGTTTTCCTGGTTCTGCTTTGTATCTTTTCCGTTTTATCAGTCCTATTATCATACAAGAGCCTCGCAAAAAAATTCTTTTTTTTTTTTCACGTAACACCGGCGTTTCCGCCAAATTCATCTTATTTGTACACTGTGGAGGAAGCTATTTATTTTAAGCGAATTAATTAATCAGATCACTAATCAAACACCGAACAAGCGTACAGGCAATCAAGCAATCAGCCGCACTCGATATGTATTATGTGATTGTGTACGGTGTTATTGTAATTCGTAGGTTCAGTGAAACAGTGACACCACACAGTGGTGATGGGCCGCTCAAGTCGGATAGTAGTGGCGAAAGAGGATGGTAAGTGTGGGCCCTTTGCACGGGTACCGACTGCCTATAACCACGGCACCCTATTTTTTGTTATCACTCGACCAACAAAATACGTTCATACGTCATTTACAATTTCGGAATCGCACGAAAAATACTCACGCACACTTACAATCTCACGCACCGTCTTCCATATATATATACATATATGTTACGTATGTCGGTTATTTTTTTTTTAATTATCAAATCCGGTACCTGCAATTACATTTTATTGTAAAATTTTTTTCGTTTCTTAATCTTATCCGTATCTATATATCTTTCTACGTAAATTTGTATTTTTTTTTTTTTTAATTCGAAATACTTTGTTCCAAAGAAATCCATCCTTATTTACCTGACTAATTTGCAATTGCAAATTTATATAAATTTTTATCAGTCTCGAGATTCTTAAATTTTCCACCTAATACTCGTCTTCGCAACCGAGTCAGGTAGCATCACTTTTGAAAGTTTTCTCGATAATTAATAACGTTTTTCGGAATGATCGTGATTAATCGTATCGTCAAAGCTGTCGAACTTTTGGGCGGATCCATTAAATTACCGTGGGATTTACATTGCATATCTATTTACTGTATTAGGGTATTAATAGGATGTCATTTTTTATCGATTCACGCGCACTTCTGGTATACCCGTACATGCATGGCACGTGACACTAAGGAAACGACCTCTAGACCTCTGCTCATTACACAATCGAAAATCAGTCCTGAGGAATGGAATATTTTGAAAAAAGTGAGATCAAAAAAATTTTGAAATTTCTACATAAATCAATCAGTTTTTTTTTTCATCAATCTCATTGACAAATCACGTCTCATATTACTTTCGCAACTTTTCATTCTCTTTTTATTTATCACCCCCCCTCCCAGCACCTCATTCCTTCACGTCTTCCCAAAATGTCCGATTTTCATAGCTTTCACCGTATATCCTAAAACTAACGTGAACACTCGGTATACACTGTCGCTAATCAACTGTACACACAATTCGCAACGAGAAGAAAAAAATTTGATTGTTTCGAAAATAATACATTAATTTTTTTTCTATTCTTACACACGAGTAACGCGCGTAGGAACATTAACAAAATTTACCCGACACCCGATTAACTCGCCCGACCATTATTCTTCGCAGTCACGTGACAATTTCGAATTTCTAATTACACGTCTACGCCATTGCTTCAATATTCTCGCAAGCATGGGAAGAATTTCGAAGAAAAACCTCTCGAGCATGTTTCCAATTTTGTTAGGCGCAGATGCTTCTCGCACCTGTAAATTACGTATTGTGTCATCTTATCCATTTATAAAGTATCAATACATATATCGATGCCAAGTCACAATAGCACGTACGTATATACATATGTGATACCGATATGCGTACTATACGTATAACCCTCATGTTTTGTCATACGCTATATATATATATATATATATATATATATATATATATATATATATATATATATATATATATATATATATATATATATATATATATATATATATATATATATATATATATATATACATATACATATACATATACCCACATACGCAACATTGTGTTCATACACGACACTAAATACACAACTGTTCAGATACACACATAGTCACGTTCTCGCAGCTTCCAGTGGATGGCTTATATGTCCTATATATGTATACATATATACGTATATACAACTCTATATGTATAATGTATGCGATGTTTTTTTATTTTGATGCATATACTCGGTGGGATCAATTATCTACAATGCAATTGGTGAACGTTATTAAATGCAATCGGTGGACTCTTTAATGCTTTGGCTATATGTGACATTTAGATGGCCCGGTGTACTCGTCATGCGAGAGTTCGATCTCTCGATACTTATTTTATTGATTTGTTTTTTCTTACCGTTTGTCTTTTCGTCTAATTTAAGTAGTACTTGTTTGTTTCAGTCGTACGAGAACTGTTTATGTTTATTGTGTAGTCTCTCTTTGGTATTAATTGTATACGTATACATTGCCCGTGGGATACGAAATGTGTAGCTGAAGGATTGGCAAGACGGGACTGTTAATGTAATTTCTGTACTACTTTGCTTTGCGAAAGATTCAAGGGCTGGCTTAATGGAATTCTTGTATGCATCCATATGTCTACGATTGCACGTGTCGAAATTGTCGATATATACATATATTCTATTCGTTACGTATACGAGGGACACTGGCTTTAGTATACTTCTGCCACTTCGATCTATTCGTTTATTGGGAATGCCAATCGAAAAGCAATTCGATAGTATCGTGCACGATGTATCGATATCATTCCACGCGCATTGTTGCAATGTTTCAAATAAAGTATCGCTGTGTCAACGTGGAAGTCGTCCTTACGAAATTCTGGGACCAGTAGGATCTCTTTTTCGTTATTACGATTTATTTAGGACCAAACAGACATTTCGCGTTTAAACTCTAATTTCATTGCAGCTGATTTTCACTGCGCCATCTTTTGCAGGTACTGTCTTGGTGTATAGTACGGAAAAAATATTCGTATCGTTATGTAAAATTGATTTATCAATATCGAGACAACTCTCTGATACTACGTCGAACCGAGTGTACTTCTACTCTAACTTATAAATTTCTATGGTCAATTTCGACACGGTTATGAGAAAACGCGTAATTCGCTTTCTCCTTGAATACGTACTCTTACAAATGGCGCATATGTGTACCTTGAAGTAGGGTAGCATGCAGACGGTGCACCCCCCCTGACAGCATGGGGAGGTGGGGCTCTAAATGTTGACAGAGTGACAATTAACTACTCGGCACTAAGAATTGTTTCAATTGTTTCAGGTTAACCCATCCGAACATCGTACAGCTTCTGGAGACGTTCGAGGACAAACACAAGGTCTATCTGGTGATGGAACTGTGAGTTAACTAAGAGTAATGAGACAAAATTTTTCGGATGACTCACAACTGTTACTCATGGACGACGGAGACTTTTGTCCATGGACAAACATGCTAATAGAATACATAATGGAACGTTTGTAATATTGGTTTAAAAGATTAGACGAGTTTTTCATTTTTTTTTTTTTCGTCTAACGTACCAATAGAATTCACGTTGCAAATCAATGTATATGAATTGCCTTTTACATATTCTCTTTCATAGACGTCCAGCAGTTGGTTGGGTCTAATGGTTAAACGTCACATCGATTACTCACTTGTATCTTTCTTGTTGGTTCTCAGGGTCACCGGTGGCGAACTCTTTGACAGAATTGTGGAGAAGGGTTCCTATACGGAAAAGGACGCTTCTGGATTGATAAGACAAGTACTGGAGGCTGTGGATTACATGCACGAGCAGGGTGTCGTTCATAGGGATTTGAAACCTGAGAATCTACTTTATTACAGTCCCGATGAGGATAGTAAGATAATGATCAGTGACTTTGGCCTATCGAAGATGGAGGATTCTGGAATAATGGCCACTGCTTGCGGTACTCCGGGATACGTCGGTACGTTAGAGCGCGTGGAAAATTCCTTCTGCAGAGGGAATGACGTGCGTTCTCTTTGTTTCTTTATTTTCTTTTTTCGTATAATAAATTTCGAGAACTTTATTATACGTAGTCGCATTACTTTTATGTGTCTCTTGAGGAGAAAGAGTTTCTTATCGAGTTTGTTTTGCAGCACCTGAAGTCCTGGCGCAGAAGCCATATGGGAAGGCTGTGGACGTTTGGAGCATAGGCGTCATCTCCTACATACTCCTATGTGGTTATCCTCCCTTCTACGATGAGAACGATGCCAATCTATTTGCACAAATTTTAAAAGGTAACCACCGCCATCATTCTGAGATGTATCGTGACGATATGTCAATGGATAATTTATTTTTATTTCTTTTTTTTAAACTACGCGTTACGCACGATACTAGCGACACGGTGGCACTGTGCTAATTATTAATTTCTTATTTTCATTTTTAAGGTGCTATATTCTAGTTCTTATATGCTGCTATAGTACGTATTTAACGTAGTAAGTAAACGGATATTGCCTTGTGCCTACGTGACATTTTTATTATCCATTGTCGCTCACGTTTCTACGTGCTTCCACACGTTTCTCTTTGATACTCGAGTACTTTTCGTCGATCTGGCATTTCACGTTGCTTCGTCCTATCCGGATACTTCGTAACGAACACATTGAAAAAAAGGATTTGGAATCGCTCGCGTAACTCATTAATTGCGAAGGCAGTCGCGATGCATCGTTGAAAATATAAATGTTATTGAAAATAATCACGGGTAATGCAAACTGATTGGATTTTTAAGATTTTCGAAGAATCTTTGTCTTCCTCTTTTACATTAAACGTTTATTCTGTCCGACTTTGATATTTTGTAGTCGTATCTGATTCCAACTTTATTTCAATGAGTACGAATACTGTCCACCCTATAGAAAAGAGCTAACCAGACTGTTGTAGGTGAATTTGAATTCGATTCGCCGTACTGGGACGATATCAGCGACTCCGCAAAGGATTTCATCCACAAGCTGATGTGCGTCAATGTCGAGGAACGTTACACCTGCAAGCAGGCATTGGCGCATCCCTGGTAAGTTATTTCTTTGAGGATGCACACGACACTTCATAGAGGATTCGATAACAAAGGACAATATTACTGACACTGCGTGTATACGTTTGTCTCTCTGGTCTTATGTACCACCTATATACGTTAACGTGAAACGTATGCTTTTGGACGCACCTAAACCTCACACTTGTTTGTCTGATATACGAGGCACAGAATAATTATTATTACGTCTTATTGGCACTCTCAATTAGCAATAATCATTGACGATGATTTTATTACTAATGCAATTACTAAACGCACGGATGCTACTTTTATGAATAGATCTCTTTTTGGTATGTCTACTGCTATTACTGAACACGATTATGTCCCAGGTATCAGGGACGTTGGATCTACGGAGTTATTGGGAATGTATATTAAAGTTATTAAAAAATAAAACAAAGTGTAGTGACAAAATTTCCAGTAAGTAAAAGACGCACTTTCTCTTATCGTCACGCAATTATCTTGTTTTCGTATGTTATCTTTACTCACGAAATCTACTCTCATTCACTGTTTCTCTCTCGCTCTCTCCTTCTATCTCTTTGCTTTATTCTAGCTTTGTTTTTGATATTCTCTATTATCTGGTGCCATCGGGTTTCTTTTTTGCAAAAATAACATGACACTATATCACGTGCCCTTTATACTAATCTAGTATATTTTTCTTTTTAATCAAGGGTGTATCGGTGGGATTGCGGGGTCCATTGACAGTATAGGATAAGCAGAATCGTACCGATAAGCTCAGGCAGGGTTGGTAGCGACTGAATCGTCGGATCAGTGCATCAGAAGAATGTCGTTATTATTATTTAATCGATAAATAGCGCGGTGAATATTATTGGAGCTATGACATATACATTCTATATATGTATATAGCGAGCTACCGATTCTTCTCGCTACCAGCCCCTCCTTCACTAATTATTCGTATCCGTAAGTGGACCAGCGCATTCAAGTTGATTAAGCAATATGAATTGATTTTTTTTCCAGGATATCCGGCAACGCAGCAAGCAATAAAAATATCCATGGTACTGTATCGGAACAACTTAAAAAGAACTTTGCCAAGTCAAGGTGGAAGGTTAGTACGGATAATCGATTAGCAAGCGACTGATAGCATGTGTGTGTTTGCTCGCCAGGCTCCGTAGGAAAGTCTCCCTGTTGTGTCATGGTTGCAGCAAGCATATCACGCGGCCACGGTTATACGTCAGATGCAGCGGTTGGCGCTCAACAGCGGCCAACAGCAGCAGGGACCAGGATCGACAGGCCCCTCCAGCGTCAACCCGCGCCCCGAACAATCCCAACTCAACCCCAACAACCATCATCACCACCAACAGCAACAGCAGCAGCAGCAACAACAACAACAACAACAACAACAACAACAACACAGAGTCCCGGGGCCACCATCGACCAACTACAATTGAAGCACACTCCCGTGCCACCAACGTCCTTGCCAAACATGGTGGCCCTGTCTCCATCCTCTCCTTTCTCGCCGCCTTCGACCTCACCGACGTCTTCGCCGTTACCTTCTTCTAATGCACCGCCCGACTTTCCCTTATACGTGCGCAACAAACGCTTCAAACTGTGGGGTAGCACGCGTACCGCTATCTCTACGTTATTCCGCGCTAATGTTTCCTATCTTAGAAAGCAGAGGAGACACAAGAAAAGCTGAATATTATGGCTCGAACAGCTTATACGACGCTCGTGCGTGTCGTCATGCACGATAGAGAGGCTTCGTTGAACGAAGCGTCTAAACTTCTCGCGTTCGATTCGATCTGCGCTGTTGCGGTTATGTTGATTACGGCGATGACGATGATTGTGGCGACGTTATGTTATTATTGTCATCCTTGTGTCGTAATCGGTTCTACTCGGCATTAACCGCTTCGACGATGGTCTCGTGGTCAGGTCTTCGTTGAAAAGCCCGCGCGATATAGGCGATTGTCCTTGCGCTTCTTTATCTCTTTCTCATTGCTGCACTACGCTCGAATAATGTAAATCGAGGGTCTCTTTAAGCGGATGGAACTGCTACGATTTAAAATCTTAAGTAGCTCCGCCCGATTTTACTCTATCTATTTACTATATCCGTTTCGATCTCTACTGATTCTCATAGATACTGTTAATAAGTCGGCTTTTGATTATCCGTGTAATACTACAATCGCTTTCGTCTGACTTCTTCTTCGAGGGACACCTTGATGAGGATTGTTAAACTTTTAAGGAGTTTTTAAGAGGTCGCGACTCCATTGGGAAAATTTTAAAGACCTTTTCTTCCATCGCGATATACACTTTAAGATGAAATACCTGTTCTGTAGTACTCACTCGCTCTAAAAAGCGGATGCGCAGTTAATCTCGAGCGATGAAGCAAATGTGTACATATATTCCTAAAAATACGTTAATGGAAAACTTATACAATGCACTATAATGCCTCGCAATGTATTGTGTACACGTTATACTGATTATTCGAGTCTTCCGAAAATGCTGGTGGATCGATTGGCTCGTCGACGAATTCGTGTCACGGATTAACTTTAAAGAATAATAAACGATCATTTTCTATCTGCACTGTTACTGAACGACGACGGCTTAAAATATTTGTGGAGTTATTCAACGTGGAAAATATTGAAAGCGCTCCACTGGCGATTTTCGGTTATTCGCTCGATGAGAAAACAAAAATGGTGCTCGTTATTCAGCCCTGGTTCGCTACGACCCTAAACGAGACACGAATGATACTTGTGTACTTTCAACGCTGCGAATTTCAATGGTACCTTAGCCTTTTGAGTAGACATCGACTTGCCGATTTACAATTTTCTCTCCCCCTATCCGACTTGCGATTCCTTGTCCTCCACTTCCTCGATAGATTTCGAAATCTTTTGTCGACGCTGTCAATCTCGATCTCGTTGACTCTATTAGATGCCATAAATGTTCCTTGCAATTGCTGTGCTATTGTGATAAAGTCGCGTAAGCTTGCAGCGAGCCACGGGCGTCCATTTTCATTGTTCGTTTTACCTTCGTCGTGACACCTTCAAGACCCAACGGCAAGGGAACGTCTCTGGGTCTCAGGTGGCGTTGTCGGAGGAGCTTCCCCCTGCAGTTGGCAGGTGGCGGCGGGGGGAGAGGGTAAACTACATCAGCGACAATTAAAGAGAAAAGTATTTGACAGACGGATAAAATATAAACTAGCTTACCGCATGAGCGTGTACGTGTATATTATTTTTGCACTCTTGGTGCATCCGTCTGTCGACATATGTTCATTAGATCTGTTATTAGCGAGAAACGAAGGTACGAACAATATAAATGTAGAAAACTTCTGGAGAAACGCTAATAGCTCCGAACTGTAGGAAATAAGTAAGTTAATTGCTCTTTATCGAGCGGGCATTCCTACGTCACTCTCTAATTCTATATATCTCTCAGCAGATCAAAACTAAGTCCGTGATATAATCACTTAATATGGAATACCCGAACGCCGAACACGTCTGTCTCTGTGGATCGGGCGCTAATGATGTACGAAGGGATTTTAATCGATTCGCTAAGTTAATACTTGACTCTTAAAAATAATTTTAAAGTTAACGATAAACATAAGGCATACTTATATAAATATAAATATATATATATATATATATTCTTTATTAAATGCCATAAATATATAAGTAATTCAAAGAAAAGCGAGGAAAAATTAAGAGTAACCAGGTTTATAGGAAAGCGTACGAAGACCGAGAGCTATAAACTGTGCTTTTTACGATCATTGTTCACAATTGTTATCGTGATAACGATATGCCAATCAAATCGATACGATAATGCTGTGCATATTTTATCGCGCAAATCGGTAGGCCGTTCTGGTGTGCCTTCGGATGACACAATGTCGATGATGAGCATTTTTAAGGGAAACTTGTACTTTTAAGACCGTTAAGTTCATTTTATGATGTTACTGTGTGTTTAAGTTTTTTTTTCTTTCTCTTTTTCCTTTTTGTTTTATTATATATATATATTTTTTTGTTTCCTTCGTACTTACGACTTGTTATACAGACGAATTTAATCGATTCTTAGGATACTTTTAATCGGAGTAAGAGAATCTCCTTTACTTAGACAACTCTTACTCCTGTGGCTCAAGGTCGCTGCACGCGGCTCGAATTTTATTTGATTGTTTTACTAGGTACGTTTGTAATTGTCAGCGACGTTCGTTTATCGAGAGCGATTGATAATATATGCTTGTATCCAATTATCATAGTTATGCTCGATACAATGTGAAATACAATCGACATACTTATGTACACAGATACAAAGATATCGCAGCATACCGTGTAATCGGATAGTACAAATGCCTATATTGTTGTATGCATATATAAAAAAAAATAGGTATCGTTTCTTATTCGTATTGTAACGTCTATTATGTACAGGACCTTCTGAATCGTACAGCGTACAAAGAAATGATCAAAGAAACAAAGTAAAAACTTTATCAACGAATTTTCCCATATCAAGTCCCGTGAATGAGAGGAAACAAAAAGCGACAAGAAACCTGCCGAACACTCGAAACTCGATAGAATTAATTGAAGACAAACCGTTCCACTGCGAGAGACGCTGTTGAGATCCAATGAAGATGAATGTCAGGGTTCTTAATTCTTAAATTGCGAAAGTCTGATAAAACGCTATAGCGATAAGGACTAAATAATGTAGAAGTACGCGCTGTAAAGGTAATTGCGATACTGTACTTAAAATCGTAATAATTATTTTCTAACCTCTCTTATTTTTCTTTTGTCTTTCTATCTGTTCTTCTACGCTCGATGCGCTTTGGCTGCGCCGAAAATTGTGCGCCGTGGTCGTCTCATCGACATCGTGTCATCCGACTCGAAGAGTTCACTGCAGCTAATTATTATAAAGAAAATAAAGCAAGGGAAAAAATGTAAAAGAAAGAAAAAAAAAGTAATCGAGATATACCGTCGCTTGCCGATAAATCGCTGAAGCGTCTCTCAAATTCTAAAGGAAAGTAAAAACAGGAGGTTTTAGCTTGTATCGAACGTTACCGTGCCACATAAGTGAACATATCGGCAGCGAGCATTGTAAATGTGATGTAAAATTAAGGTGAAATTAAATGACGATTTAACGAAGCACTAACGCAGTCTGATAAGGGAAACATAAAGAGAAATTATGAAGCTCAGACTGACTGTTGAGTAGGGAGACGGAGTTATCGCTGTTACTAAACTGTCTGAATGATTATTGTTAAATTATACGTATAAAGCACCTATCCACTAATCCGTTACGCTAGACAAAAAGTAACGACTAATTGAAACCTCCTTCATTAAATCCTTAAGCCTTAAGCATTTCTACAGTCTAACTGGATATTTTTATTAATGGCTTCGCGCATACATTCATTTTTTTGCTTTTCAATGCTTGATTATTGGTATTAGCATCAATTCGCGAGGAATGTATTCAGTTGGTTACAGCTGGCTTTGTATAAATCAGCGAAGGCATTCGTTTATAAATATTTTGCACGTACTTTTAGGAATACCAGGACAGAAATAGAGCCACGCAGATCTTAAGGCTGCCTCATTTTTGTAATGACGAGGGCGCTCTCTCTTTTTGGTTTCTGTTCTATTGGTTTTAGATAATTTAATGAGACATTTGATTTTACTTAAGGCTACTGAACTGTTATTGACTATGTTTTATTTGCACGCTTGTAATTCACATTATGCCTATTGAGATGATTTTGAGTCTCAAAGGCTGAACGATTCCTTGGAACGATTATCTTTTATTAGTATATATTTGATTTCAAAGTTAGTTTGTGTCGTTAAGTTAATTAGATAGTTCTATTCGCATGTAAGGATCGTTACGACTAAAGGGGATTTTAGGATGATGTAAAAATTCATATTATTGACATAGTGGTACCTTTATTGGAGTGCCGACTTCGTCGAGTAGCGATTTTTTATATATAATTAATACCATTTACAAAAACTCTTTAAGCTTGTGCTCAAGATAGGAGATTCTAATATTACGGGTGAAAGGCTATTAGGATCATGATGATGATTGTGAGTACAATGCGCTACTATTAGATTAATAAATTAATTAATAAAGACAAAAAGAATCATTGTGTATCGTTTAAAGTTAGAGGCTGATTCGTCACATATTTTCTACTGTACAAATGTATTATCTATTTAGCACCAGACATACCCATTCTGTATGATACTTGTAAATTCGAAATTATTATTTGCATTCTCTGTCAATTTAATAATTATTTATTAATCAACAATCGGTTCGACTTACGACAGTTTGAAAAGATATCGCTGAGGCATGGAAATGTTAACAGTTTCTTATTTATTATTTCGTTAAACGCAACGATGATCCAGGATGCAGATCATCATGTACTTGTACGAATGACAAAATTCGTTCTGTAAAATTGTGAAAAATTTCATTGTCAAAGGCTTTACAGTATGACTTTGTCTTTTTATGGATATAGGTGACTTCGATAATTAACTAAGAAAAGGAGTCAAAAAGTGAGACATTTTGGTCCCGTTAAGCCCCGTTACAAGCATCGCTACGCTCAGGTGCTTATCTTCCATTCCAAGATGTAATATCCGTTTATACATCAGGATCAATACCATATTGACGTACTATTCTGTATTACTATCTATATTGACAATTGCTGAAGTAAATTACATTTATTTACACATAAGGACTTGCGGAAACTCATGAGAAATGATTGACTATTTAGATCGCGGACATGGGGGAGAGAATGAATTTTCTCCAAGAAAAAAGACACTCAATAAAATTGGCCATTATCCTATTTACAAATCGTCGCTTTACAATGAATTATCGACTGACTTAGTCGTTTGAGTGTAGATTACAGAAAAATTTTCAAGAATGCCATTATCAGATCACGATTACTATTGATAGTAGCATTCGATTAATTCTAGCGATTTCACACCATTCGATAAATACTAGCATTCGATTCGTTCTTCTTTTTCGATGAAATGCAATTATTCGTGATAATCATTTTGTTGCTTGGTCCATAACGAAATAGTGGTATGTACAATCCGAAAGTGCGCTAAAGTAATACTCTGTCTTAAGAAGTGTTCACCTAGTGAATTCGTAACCCAGTTGCAGGAAAGTGAACTGACCGCAACTAGGTTTCTGCATTAGGTTGAATTAGTAGGGTATCATTGTGTCCATCACTTTTGACTCGTTAAATCGTGCCTCTAATACAAATAGGGTTTTTATGTAATAATCAACCGTCATACGTTGCTAATGCCTCCTGGAGCTTATTCACAATTTTTTGATAAAAGTTTATCTGCTCTACAAGGTGATTCTTCATAGCTTGATTTATGTGAATTTCGCGCTCTGATTGAAAATGCGTTTCCTCTGCCATAAGAGCGCGGGTTATCACATCTGTCCTGATGCACAGATCCTGCAATTGCTGTGGCTCCATTTTGTGTTCACTGACTAGCCTCTCCGAGTCTCTTCGCTTCTGAACAGCACTCTGCGAAGAAAAATGGCGGGGTTAAAGATTCATTATAATCTTTATAAGCTTCTTGAAAGCGTACCTTATGTATACTGATGACGTCCGGGAAACTACTGATGATTCCTCTGTAAATATGGAATTTGTCACCAAGAGGCTCCCAGTCGAACTTCGGCTGTTCTTCGTATAATCTTCCTATTTCGTTGTAAGCGTCCCCGGTCATCTTGAGGGCATGGGTCAGTCTGCCTCTACTACTGTCGTCGGCTTCCAGGGCGTGACCTAGGGCTGTAAAAGATTGTCCGATCTTCTGGAATTCACGCTTGTAGAGGACCTGATGCTTTTTTGTCTGATCTACAGCTACTGCCATGAAGTTCTTCACCACCGGATCCAGTCCCGAGATGAACCTTGAGAAGGCATCAGTCTCAATTTCAACCTTGATCGGGTCAAGTGGCGGAAGATCAGCACACTGGATTGCATTGAAATAATTTACACCCAAAAGCTCGTCCTTCTCGGCTTGACGCTTTCCAGCTTTCCAACGTTTCTCATCTGTACACGTCATGAAATGTTCCCAAACGCGGCTTCGAGACAATACTGGATGCCTGCAGACATAATCGACAAATTCCTGTAGCTGCGTTCGTCGGTGCTCTATGAACTGCTCTTCGTAACGACCTGATATCTGCTTGTCAGGTAATGGAGGTATCGGGATGAAACAGAATTTCTCTTCTAAGCGCTCGTGTAGCCAATCAAAATGTTTGTATCTTCGAGATACTTGAATATTGTTGAACTACAAAACGAATGGTATGTGTTTTAAAGGAACTGTATGTCTTTTAAGTTAACAGATGCTAGTGACTGTTATCAACTTACCGTGGGTGTTAATTGGTAAACTATAAAACTCTTCAAGCCCTTGAGTTTTGACTCTTTCTTTGGGGATGTGACAACGCAGTTATAACTTTCACCAGTCGGTACCCACGTACAGCGTCCTCCTTCTACTTCATCAATGAATACTTTTTCACTGTCTGGTACATTCAACAACTTAGTACCCAGCAGAAAACTATCTTCGCCCGACTTGATCAGCGTAGAAAATTTGTTGTTTTTCTTTGGTACATTGGAAATGGGCCTCTCTGGTATTACCGAGTGGATTGTGTGCATGGATACTATGTCTCCGTAGTCTACAGTGTGAGGTTGGGCTGGTTGTATCATTTGGTGCTGTTGGACGGGAGGGACGTAAGGTTGTGTTTGTCCTGCATCAGAGTCATCGTCCCAATCATCATCCCAGAAATCACCAGTGCTTTGCTGGGATGCTGTCATATTACCTTTCATAAAAATAGGTTCAATAATGAACAAGTATGCTTAATGCAATAAGAAAGTTTTTATAGGATGGCAATAATTGATTACATGGTATTTCTACTGTAATCTTAAAAACGCAGATTACTGCTTGACATTTAACATGCACAATGATAACTTTTTATCATGAATATGATACTCCAATCATTTTCCACGCCATATTTATAGTGGCTATTGGATAGCCACTTGTACAAGAATTATACAAATTGTTATCATAAATAATTTCTTGATATAAAATCAAGTAGATAGATCTTATAAAGATTTTTTCAATTACTTTGCAATAATTATTTATGATGTGGAGGAATTGCCAACTATCAAAATATTCCACTATTAAATATGTAAAATAAATTTTTTAAGTAGTAGTAAACAATAATACCTGTAATTGGTGCAGCTGCTTCAACCACTTGGACATAAGCTGCAGGGAACAGACCTGACTGTCCACTCTCATTAAATCCTTCGCACCATCCATCACCCACATTGTCTCTCATCACTGTTAGAATTTCTCCAGCGTTAATGGATAATTCTGCTGTTCCCGGTTCACCCTTGAATTCATAAAGGGCCCGTACCTGTAAAAGAATCTGAATTAGTACAAGAAATCATCTACTGAATGATAGAAACAAAGGATTTCGTTCTGCCACTCTAGCAGATATGAGTCATAATCCTAATTCTCTAAGTACTTGCTAACCAAATAAAGATTATTAAACGTATAAGTACATACCTGCTGACCCTCCATTGCTTTTCACTAAAATACTTTCAATTTTACTCAATATTCTACTTTGTAGAAATACAAAATTGCCTAGCTACACCCCATAGACATATCTACATCTGGTTCTTCGTACCGAACGGCTGACATTTGCGCGTTTGTGTTTGTGTTTCCTCGTCCTCAACTAGAAACGTTTAATCTTCTGGCAGTGTATCAGTAGAGCAGGACTGTATCTCGTGTTAGAAAGACCACGTATCAATTTTACGCAATTGTAAGAATAAGAAGTACTTTCCAAATCACATGTTACAGATCTTTCTTCACGAGGACACGGTGTCTTATGTTAATTCCTATATCCTTAATACATATATAAATTCTTGAATTTTTATTATGAGTCGCAGCTTCCTGGGGTCTACAGAATAATTGATACGTCAATGGAAGAAGACACTACACTTGGAAATTTGACAATATATTTCTGATTCGGTGCATGGATGTATGTATGTATGCACACGTAATCATAAGAGATCCGTTGCTTACTGGTTCTTTTACGGGAAGGCGGATATTTTAAACGTTGTTCAATAAATAGATTGCTCAATAAAGACTGTTAAATATATATTGTTGGAGAATTTTTTGGAATTTATAAATAAATAAGTACTAATTTACAGCACGAGTATGTACAGTCCTGTGGAGTTTGTTTGAAAATCTAAAGTTCAGCAACTATATGTACTTAAAATTGTTTCTTTTCGGCAGATATACTTTGTACCTATTGTTGTAGTACAACGGGGAGGATTTCAATCGTGTATTCTAATATTAATCTTATGATTTGTCTCATTACTGATTATGCGGTGTAAATTAATAAAATTGCGTATCTGATCTGCCTTTTGTATCATATAATTGAGGCTTATACAACCGGGTTCAACATGGCCTTATCTAGAATTTTTTCTCTTCGGAGTAGAATGAAATCGGTTATTGATACTACTAGTAACAAATTAAGTGAGATTGCTACACGGATAGAGAATTTCGAAACACCTGAGAAAATTAAAGGGACAATTTTGGAGCGCTGGGGTAACTGTTCTAAATAACGCCTTTTTCTTTAGGTTATATGCTTCAGTCATGTATAATGTTCTGTCATATTTTTAGGAAAATATTGGAAGAATTTATATATTGACTATAAGGATGTTGCAATTGATGTCGCAAAAGATTGCAGAGAACGTCCGATACGTGCTACTTTCTATTTTTCAAGTATGTCATACAAGTATTACTGTGCACGAGATTTAGAAGTATCTCTTATAATAATTAATATGTTTTAGCTCTTGCATCCTGTTATTATTTTGCCAAGCATAATCCTGACGAAAGTTCCTATCGCGAGCAGTTACTTCAGGACTCTATTAAAGTGATGACAGTTGGTGAATCAATACGAAATCCAGAAACTGTACAACATATAAAGTGGATCGAGCAGTGTTACAATGAAGGTGTTATACGACGATTAAGTTTAGGAATAATTTCATTTATTTGGCTGGATAATTATGATGAGGTTTGTGCTCATTACAAAGCCACTTGCTCATATTTGAAACCACGCTATCTCACATTTCATGAGAGGATAGTCGACATAGGTTTTATGGATAAATGGTGGATACTTGAGAAGAAAATGGTAAATTATGATATAAACGAAGCTGAGTTTGAAAACAGTACTCATAAAAATGTAGAAAATAGTATATTACCAAGTTGAAAATAGTAATTAAAGAATTATTTGAGTTATTAGCTTGTTTATAAATACATAATATTTATTTTAATAAATAATCTTTGTAAAGGATGGACATAGAGCTAATACGTTTAAAAAAAGAATTATTTCATTTAATAAACGATTTCATTACATAACATGAGTTTTTCAACGCACATAAAATCATTGCATACAAATATAAAGGTTTTGAAAAATCAGCATTCATTATAGTTAAGCTATTTCTATCGAAAATAGAATCTGCATTGTACAAGAAACTAGGTACAAAAAGGTACGACTTATATAGAACACTATAAAAGTTGTGAGCAGTCAGATACCTTTCAGAACCATATTCAGTAATGTATCGAACTAATCTCAGTAGCCGTAACACTTTATACAAATAATGCAATTTCATTTAGTTTTAAATGTATATAATAAAAATTTTTTTAACACTCTGTGAAGACCCATCAGCTTCTATAAGACAGTTCATTCAGGGATCTGAAAAATCATAATAAAACTCATATTCATACACGAAGCATAATAAATAAACATGAGTACCATTTGTTTAAAAGAGATAATACCTCGAGCAAAAATAAGAGCAGTACGACAGGGAAGATATGCCATCATTCTGTGTGGACGATCACAGAATGGCTCATCCTTTGTAAAATGACGTATACTAGTATCAACTCGAGATTCACCACCAAATTCTGAGTCATCGCTATTCAAGACAATACTATAAGATCCAGCCTCGTGTACGCCAATTGCATAATCAGGGAATGACTTTGTCGGATGAAAATTGAAGACAAATATAACGCCAGCGCGGTCGAAGACAATAACCTTATCATCCTCGTGTTTCCAGCTTACATATCCCTAGAATAATTACAGTAACATGATAGCTAAAAGAATTATCAACAAAATCATTATAATCGGTTTCAATGATCTTACGGGATTAGCGTGTAACCATCCATATTTTTCTTCAAGATGGTTTACAGCACGATCCCAGTTATTCATGAATTTATACTTGAGCATCTCGTCATCCACTAAGTTCCATTGACGTCTGGCATAATGATAGCTATCGCCATTGCCAGCACGTGGAAAATCAAGCCATTCGGGATGGCCGAATTCATTACCTAAATCATGTGACTTGTTATTGTATACGTCACGTAAAGACACACATATTTTTCTAACTCTCAGATAAGAAAAACTAATTCTACTCACCCATAAAGTTAAGATAGGCTTCACCGCCAAGACCATGAGTGATTAGGGTAATGAGATTATGCAAGGCAATGCCACGACTGATAATCGGATTCGGTGGACTTATCACGCTCATGTGTGTGTACATTTCTTTATCCATGAGCCAAAAAGCTATCGTTTTATCACCAACAAGAGCCTGATCGTGCGATTCGGAATAGGCTACTGTTTTTTCCATCCATCTGCGATTGCTGAGCGTCCAGCAAATATCCCCGATTTTCCAGTCTTCGTCCTTCACTTCTTTCAGGAGTTTTATCCATTTATCAGGAATAGCCATACCCAGACGATAATCAAAACCGACACCTCCTTCAGGAACAGGTCTATCGGGATCACATTTTAATTAGTTATATAATTCTATTTTTTTTTTTTTTTTTTTTTTTTTTTTTTTTTTTTTTTTTTTTTTTTTTTTTTTTTCCACCAAGTACATTACCTGCATACTGCTGGCATACCACTAACGTCCTCGGCAATCGTTACCATTTCAGGATATAATTCATGAAGCATATGATTAGCTAACATTAGATACACAACACCTTCGACATCTACATTTAATCCATAATATTCATCGTAATGTCCACTAAAACCTTGACCCATGCCTCTCGAATGATATAACATGGATGTAACACCATCAAATCTATATTAAGAAATGAAGATGTCTTAAAAATAATTACAAAGCACAGAGCGACATAATAGTAAATTTCGATTATACCTGAATCCATCAAAGCCATATTCGTCGACATACCAACGTAAATTAGATAAGAGGAATCGCAGTACTTCGTATTCTGCATAATTGAAAAGACGACTGTCCCACAATGGATGTTCACCACGACTACCAGTGTGGAAGAAACACGAATCGGTTCCGTCAAACATATTTAATCCATCTAGAGTATTTTTCGATGCATGAGAGTGCACCATATCTAGAAGAACGTAGAGGCCGTGTTGATGACAGACGTCAATTAATTCTTTCAATTCTTCCGGAGTACCGTAACGTGAGGAAGCGGCATAAAATGATGTTACCTTAATTATTTATGATAACGGATTACATATGTGTCACGATAGCTTTTTGAAATTAAATTCATATACTTGTTTGATTCTAATATAATAAATGTATAGTATATATACCTGATATCCAAAACTTGCATAATAAGCATGTTCCATTATTGCCATTAATTGTATGGCATTGTATCCTTGTTTAACAATTCGTGGTACAATGTCTTTGGAGAATTCTAAATAAGTACCAACGCGGAATTCTTGTGTTGCTATACCTACATGGCATTCATAGATGCGTAAACTTTCTGGCCGCTTTGGTTTAGGGTGCTGTAGCTTGTAGACCTGTGATCAGTATTAATTATGTAAGTCTATGATGCTTATAATGACAATATATGTCAATAATTAAAAGTGAGGATAATCTAAGCAACCTGATTTGCAGGTGGATGCCAAATTCGTTGTTTAAAAGTTGTACCCTCTGAGCGATTGGGTGGTTGGGTCACGTACGTGGCCCAGGGACTTAATCTTTCCAATAATTCTCCATTATGATTTTTGACAATTACTTTCACCTCTGACAGGTGTGCTAATGGACAGCTACCATCTGCATTTGGTGGTAAGTTCAACTCCCATTTGCCATATTCGAGTTTCTTATAAGGAGTTTTTGTTTTGTCCCAACCGTCTTTTGAAAAATTATGTTGTTACAAACGTCGGTAAGAATATTTTCAAGCTAGTTCATTATACATTAAATATTGCACTATTTTCTTACTGAAATCTCCTGTTAAGAAAAGTTCTTGAGCACCAGGAGCCCATTCTCTTGCAGTAACACTATTGTCCTTATTCATATGGATACCAAAAGTTTCAAAACCTTTAGAAAATAAATCTAAACTTTTATCTCCCCCTTCAATCTTTTCCACGTAGTCCTTGAATATTGCATATCTAGATTAATAAGCGTATGATTATCATTTACTCATATTCAATTATATTTAATCTCTTATACTAGTAGTGTAAATAACGATACCAGTGGCATTGACCTTAATGTATAACATATGTATATGTGACCTTAATGTATAATAAATTTGTCAATTAGATATCAACTGAGTTAACTTCTATATTAAAATTTTTCTAAGATAAAGCTAATTTAAAATGACCAAAATAATATGTATTATGAATAGCAGCATAAAGTTTGAATTTAAAACAATAAAAGCAATCCTTTTCTATTTACCTAAAGAAATTCAATGAATTCAAAATTGACACAAGTTTTAAATAAGCTTCATTTTTTTGTACAGACTACATTACATGACAGTATTTTATAAATTCATATCATAAAGGATAACAGAATATAATAAAAATTGAATATTTATATTCAAACTGTACTAAACAACAATGGCAATTTTCAAATAACTCAATAATGTTTAAAATACAAACCTTCTACGAATATCCGTTTGATAGTTCTCCAAATAAGGATCTCTCTCAAGAAGTGCCTTCAATTGCGGGACTTCAATTTCAGAAGGATCCATACTCGACCATTTACCACCCATTTTGCAAAAGTAAATTGTACAAATTTACAAGAATGTGAACGGAGTACCGTTTAGTAGAAAAATTGAATACCATCTGACCGGCAAAAAGCCGAATGACATGTGAAGGTGATTCTCCCACCGTTCAAACAATTATATCTATCAGTTTATACAACAGAATCAAAGAATCATCGAAAATCCCAAGTTTTAGTGTCATTGTCATTTTGTTCCTCGTTTCATCGTGGTATCATTGTAGCGGGATGCATTCGAATACTCTTTCAAAGTATCTGAGAAAATATTAAAAATTCCAGTACAATCTTCTTGCTTGTAACAGTACTATACTGTTAATCAATTGTTGCGTATTCAGTAATCCTCATTAAATTGTACCTACGTCAAATCAAAAGTGATCGAAGACCCGACAAGTGAAAAATCGAGGCAGAGGAAGGTATCCACATATCTAGTGTTAAAATGGTCCAATTGAAAACTCACCGTGAGAGAGACAGACAGAGACAGATATCATATTCATGAAACTCCATAGTATTGGGTTAGGTTCTAGGATATGCTGGCAACCATTTTTGTGAGAGTGCACTTCAAAGTCGGTACGGTGAACGTCTTATGTCGTAAAATTGACATGTCGTATGGTACATAGTCGCCCTGTGTTAAAGGAGCAAAGAGGAGACGTGTTTTTTATCGCATTATTATTAGAGATCCAGTTATTCTCTGTGAAAATTTTTTAAATTATAAAACGTACTAGGCGTGCAATACGTATCAGTTGATGTATCCTCGGTGGAAAAGAGGTTCAAATATCCGAAGTAGCCCCAACGAGTCGTTCAGGATGAAGTGATTTTTTGCTTCTTCGAGTGACACTTCTGTCTCGGGTTTCTGGAATAATCGACATTCCTTGAAGCTCAGTAAAGAAAGTTAACTATTTATTCGAAAGCCCTGAAAAAGTCGGGCGAACTGGTGAATTTCACTGGTTTTTATGAAGTGATGTCTCGCTATGCAGACGACTAACCAATTGTTTCGAAGATATTTTGCGATATTTTAATAAAAGGAGTGGATTTGTAATTGAATATTGTGTGGAGTATTTGTTATATTCGCACCACGATGACGGCTACGTTTGATCAGTACGACAAGTCCAGGTACATGGTGGAAACTAATTTTTCTTAGCATACTTGACAGCAGTCTGATCCAAATTATGCTGATCGTTCTCAGTATACTAATTATGATTTATACAAAATATAGGGGCTGTCTAATTGTTTTATAGTGATTTTCACTATCTTCTAAATGATTTTTTTTAGCTGGTACTTTGGAGCAATGTCAAGACAGGATGCATCTGATCTCCTTATGAGTGAAAAGGAGGGTGGCGTATTCTTAGTTCGTGACAGTACATCGATTCATGGGGATTTTGTACTTTGCGTGAGAGAGGATAGTAAAGTTAGCCATTATATCATCAATAAAATCCAGCAGGGTGATCAAATACGTTATCGCATTGGAGATCAAATGTTCCCTGATATTCCAAATCTTTTGGCTTTTTACAAGCTACATTACTTGGACACCACACCCTTAATCAGGCCAGCACCTAGAAAGATTCAAAGGGTGATTGCTAAATATGATTTTGCTGGCTACGATCCCGATGACCTTCCCTTTAGGAAAGGTAATATATACTTTTCGAGCAATTGCTTAAAGAGCATCTACGTCTTAACTTCTAAATACAGCAAAGTTTGTAAGTATTCTCACGATAAAGATGACTTTCAGGAGAGATCCTGACAGTAATTTCAAAGGACGAAGACCAATGGTGGACTGCGAAAAACAGCTTAGGCCAAACTGGATCAGTACCAGTTCCATATATTGAAAAATATGATGAAGATAGTCATACTGTAATAGAAAATAGACTGGAAGGTGGTACTTGTAGTTCAAATTCGAATCTTGTCCAGCCTTCTTCGCAAGTATCACATCAAGAATCAGGTCAGGCGACAGTAACGCGACGTTCAAATATACAACGAACGCTACCAGCGTTCGCGAAAGTAAAGCAAGCAAGGGTACCAAACGCATACGATAAAACAGCTCTTAAGCTGGAAGTAGGTGACATGATTAAGGTAACAAAAACTAATATAAACGGTCAATGGGAAGGTGAATTGCACGGGAAAGTTGGTCATTTTCCATTCACGCATGTAGAATTTGTGGAAAACGAGACTAGCGAGGAGAATCAAGAGATTTAACAGAGTTTTTCGAAATAATTTGCACGTTTCGCATGTATCGTGGTTACAAGAGAAAGGACGAAGACCAAATGGTTTTAATTTTTAATAGCATCTCCACTGTATATATTAATAAATCGAAAATATGTTAGCAATATTGCATTGACCGGGTTGCATGAGTCATTGAATATTTTTCCTTATATATATTTATAAAATAATATTAAATCCGTTATATTCCTGCTATTGGTAAATGCAATAATGATTAATAGCCATAGGTTGTGCCACCGATGGGTTCTCCCAATATATATAAAAAAAAAATTGAACTTTAAATGGTGGATATTGCAATGAAAAAATCCAAAATCCGCTTGATAAGAATTTTTCGTTCTCAACTCTTCATACGTCTCTTTATAATATCCACTGCGTAGTAACCGTTCCGTATTCTTCCTGTAAACGATCGCAGTATTAAGATTTAAAAAAATAAATAAACTGGAAGTATTCCACATGAACGATAAAAGTATACATTCGGATTCTGCGTGTAGCCGTCTATTTTCTCATATGTACAAGCGAATAGCGGAAATTCGACTCTTTCATCACTTAAACAAATATTCCGAGAATAACAAAATATAATTTTTACGCATTTTTCACGCAAGTTTATCTTCTAGTTATAGTAATTTGCAATGGGACAGTATGAATGACCATAAAGGCAGTTGTTTTGGCAGCATTTTACGAGAATCCAGCCATACTTGTATAAAGCAAAGCGATAGATAGGATGTGCCATTATATATAAATATATATATATATATATATACATATATATAAATATATACAATCATTGTCTTTGATTAATAATATTACCGACTATCTGGTGCTTGAGATGTTTTTCGAGCATGCGTCACGGAGTAGTCACTTTGACGTGTATTGTAATTAAAATTCGTAATTTGACGAATAACTATATATATACCGAGGCATAATAGAAAAAGAAAACTTATCTCGTATGATACTTGATTAAACTTCTAATATTCCACTATCACTCTACGTCGTATTATAGCTTAGGATAAAACTTTAATAATTGTCCTGTAGTATGTCTTCGGATAACGTATCAGTTACATTGGACACGAGGTGTGAAGTTCTGATCATACATGTATGACGTGTGCATGAGAAGGAAGCGAGTCTGAATACGATAATAATAAAAATAATGATAATAATGTATATTTTTCTAAAGTTACGCACACACTTGGTTTCCAGCGCCCTTTTTTTTGTTTAATTTCTCTTTCCCCTCCCTTGTTCCTCAGTTTTCTCATAGTCAATCGACTCCCCTGTTATCGCAACACGACTAAGAAGTAAAGCGTGGTCACTTGTTAGATAGCTAAGATAATTGTATAATTAATTTATAATAAATCATTGTAATGTAATATTCGATCATTGCATACAACAATAAATGATAAGTATACTAGGCGTATGTTTTACGATATAGTTTTATTTCGAACAGCAGTATATCATCCCTTATAATACCTGTGAACGAGTTTTTTGTGAATACAAAAAACATCACTAAAACTTCCATATACGATTTCGGTGATTACACTTTGACCCTTGCTCCAGTGGTCTAAGGCATTTTCTTTATTTTTTTCTCGCTATTACGGACTATGGATTTTTTGAAACTTCATACATGGTTTATTTTAAACCCGATGTACCATTTACTTTTTTCCCCATTACTTCGTTATAATGATAGCTCGTTTGCGATTATACGTTTAGCTACTTTTAGTAATTCTCTATTATCCGATATCTCTGGCAAACATTTGTTTATGTCAGTCACGTTGCTATGTTTGTCAATGATAGGACCATACGAAAGCTTTTAGATAGTATTCCTGAGGGTCGCTTGTTTCTTCGATAGGAAAACATAACTGGGTAGGAAAGAAAGGCGCTAATGGCTGTGGTTCTGGTGCCATCTTTTCTTTGGTTTCCAACACCATATGTACACCCTTAGCTCTTGTCGGAATTACAATCGTTAAAAATACAGTCAATGTCATTGATAGAATATAAAGGTACCTGTCGGCCATAGAAGCGTTATTTCCTTTATTTATCGTGCCAATTGGGTGATCAATGCTGCGCACATTTCAAAGAATTCCATAGTATGGTGACCTGTAGCCTGAGGTGGTGGAAGAGAAGGTTCTGCAAGAGATGATAACAATCAAACATTTTAATCAAGAAAGGTTATACCAGCCGTCACTGCGTACCTCGTCCAGTAAAATCCTCAGTTTCTTCACTGGATAGGGATTTAAAATCAAGCAGATAACTTTTGTAATCGACTTGGTACAGTTGCAGGGACATTTTACTGTGTCTGTCAGTGAGAGTGTTTTTGTGACGCACCCTGACGCTGTATGCGTTTATTATTTTCCATTCCTATAGAAAATTTATCCGGATTTCATAAGTTTAATGAGCGATCAAGATTAATTATTCTTTGTTACTTACAAAGTTAAGGGCTTTCATGGCACGATACACTTCGTTCATTATGTCATTTGGTTTAGATTGAGATCTGATTCCCAAATGCCATTTTGCTCGTTTTACAGGAGTTCCACGATTTCCGCCTTGACCTGCACCTTGTACTGGTACCGAGACACTACTTAAAGAGCTCTGACGCTCCCGCAGTGCTGCTTTTTAAAAAATTAAATTTTTTAATAGACAATGGCTTGATTTCTCCGTTATAGTTCGATGTGTAAACTCCGTTTATCTTCAAAATGCAAGTATCCAATTGATTAATCGCACAGTTAAACCGAGTTTAAACAACAAATCGTATTGATTGAATCGATCCTAAATTTTTATACCGTACAAATTTTTCGACTTACGGGCAATTCGCTCAGGATGTGGTCGTAGTGGACTATTATTTACATCGCTTGAAGTAAAAGCTACTGGTGGTGGACTTGATGCTACGTAAAAGTCCTTTAACTCTGCTTTGGCAGCCTCATCTGCAATTCTTTTGTTATCTATGATCAAATGGTAGGCAATAGCCAACTGATCGTGAGGATCGCAGCTAAGGAGAGCTGCATGAACTTCAGCCTCTTTGACATTGAATTTCTCGCAGACTTCATTAACTGCATCGATGTCAATCACCGAGGAATCTTGTTCTACTGGAGATGGGAACAAGTACGTTGGGAGATCCTTCTGGAACCATTCATGTTTCCTGCAATAAAATCAGAAGATAATTTTCCTTTTTTTTTTTTCTGAAATACAATTTAGTTCCAATTAGCATACTTGATATCCTCGATAGTCGCCCGCTTCATTGGATCAACTTGTAGCATATGGCATAATAAACTTACTACGGTCTTATTTAGATATTCTGGGATGGGAAAGATTCCCGCTGAAATTGTATAATGTATTAGTAATTTTCGTTCTATATGTTTTGTGGTTACTTATTTTGTTACAAATAAAAAGGGATTTACATTTAATTTTGCGAAACAGCGTTGGCACATGTTCGTCATCGAATGGTAGTGTTCCACATAGTAGAGCATATAATATTACTCCACAAGACCAGATATCAACTTCTGGACCAGCATATAATTTTCCGGATATTACTTCAGGTGCTGCGTAATTTGGCGAACCGCAGGACGTACGTAAAAATTCACCATCCATCATCATGTTCGATAAACCTTAAATCACGTACATTTATAGAAATCCATGATTACCAGTGATTTATTTCCTCTGGTAGAATAATTTTTACAAGTTGTGTACCAAAATCTGCAATCTTCACGTGAAGATTATGATCTAGAAGTAAATTCTCTGGCTTTAAGTCGCGATGAACTATCATGTGACGGTGGCAGTAATCCACCCCTGAAATAATTTGTTGGAAGAATCTGCGTGCTTCGTATTCCTTCAACTTTCCATGTTTGACAATATAGTCAAAGAGTTCTCCACCAGACACATATTCCATTATCATAAATATGTCTGTCGGAGTACTTATTACTTGATATCTAATACAAAAAAATATATAGCTAATTATAATATATTTAACGAAATTGGAATCATCCATATTACCAATGAATAAATTCTTACAATTTAATAATATGAGGATGTCGAAACAGTTTCAAGTTTTGAATCTCTCTACGGATCTTTCCCACTACATCCAAGCTTTTAATTTTTTGTCTGTTAAGGATTTTAACAGCAACTTTATGCTTTGTCAAAACATGTTCACCAACTGTATAAACAGATAACATATTATTCAGGAATAAAGCATAATAGAAGTATGAAAAAACTTACTTTTTACTTTTCCAAATGTTCCAACACCGAGTGTCTGCCCTAGAGTATAATGTCCTATCTTCACAATAGGTTGTGGCTGTCCTGTTTGTATCTTATCCGACATCTTGATGGTTTCTAACAAATAAAGTATTAAATTGCTGTTTTGAAGTATCCACATCGCGGATATATTAGTAAAGAGGGTAAGCCTTATGAACTTTATGTCTGACGGCTCATGAAGAGTAGGCATAGAGAATATACTGAGGCCAGAAGAAAGTTCTCAAGGAGGTTGATATTTTATGTACTTTGCTTAAGAATAAGAATGTACAGAGACTGACCCTTTGTACCAATATCTCATAAGTAGTTTCCACAATGAACATACTTTGCAATGAATCTATTTAATTGTTGACTTGGTAAAAACTCTATAACATAGGAAGATCAGAAGGTCGAAAAGAGTTGCTGTATTATTATTCTACAGTAGATTAAATAGAAATTATGCAATGCCAGCAATTTACATCAATTTTATGTAATAATGGAAGATAGCTTAAAATATTAGCACGTCTCTCTAATCTGCGTCATCAATGTTAACGATCATGTTAGAAAACAGGTCAACATTGTCAGCTTACCTGTGGTACGTATATAACAATCTTCTCGAGGTCAAAGATTATAACTCATTCCCAGTATTAAAAGTAAATTATTAAAACGAGAAAACACAACAATGGGAGCCAAGAATGGCTAACAATTTTCAATCACCTGACATTATTTACATGTTTCCATCCTAATCCCGTAAATGGCTCAAAAGCAATAGTGAACTGACTATTTTTCGTACCTTTCTGAAAACATGTGCTCTATAATTTTCAGTTCAGCCAACGCAAGATATCCAATTATTCTAAGTTTAATGCAAATCTAATGATTTTTCAAATTTCAATAAGGTTGCAGATGATTTGATAATGAGTTAATTTATAACAATATCTTTAATAACTATAGCATTACTAAAATTTGAATGACATTTGAATCATTGTTTTACGAACATTATCTTAATGGTTTATTTCTAGAATCTCTTGATATTAAACTTAAAATATTTTGGCTCTTTAGATTGAAAAAGTTGATAATTACAGTAGTTTGTAAAGAATAACAATTTATTTTGTATATTTTTGACATGAGTTTTTTTATCTAATTCCTATGATCGTAGCAGTATAATTTTCAGTGATGAAATAAACGATATCTATTATTCTGTAATAAATAAAGTTGTACTATAGTAAGTTTTTAAAAATTATAGATAATAGACTTCTAAATATGTAACAGTCATAGGGATACGTTTACATTAGTATACATCGGTATACATGTACTTTGACCGTGGTCTCTGCTGGCAGTTTTACAAAAATTTATTCTTTCGCCTTTAACACTGTAAATAGACTTCAGTGAATAAACTTTTATAAAAATGTCGGAACATGTTAATCCGGTTAAACATTTTTTGAGTGGTGGTTTCGGAGGAGTTTGCACCGTTATAGCTGGACACCCTCTTGATACTATTAAAGTAAGGTTACCATATAATTTTTATTGTTTCACAGTATTAACGTTAAATAAACAATTTAATGTTTGACTACGGTCATCCATTCTGACCTACTTGATACGTATAATAATCAAACAAAAATAATTGCATGGAAAACTATTAGTAGTTGCTGCCTTATTTTAATAGCATTTGTTATTTAGGTTGTTTTATTATTTATTATTATAGGTTCGCTTGCAAACTGTTTCAAAAGTTGGTCCTAATGAACAGCCATTATATTCAGGAACATGGGACTGCGCAAAAAAAACGATTGCAAAAGAAGGAATCCGTGGGCTCTACAAAGGTACGATGTATTAGTTCATTTATAGGACTTGTCTTACCATTGTATTCTTTTTCAGGAATGGCTGCCCCACTATGTGGTGTTTCGCCTATATTTGCAATAAGCTTCTTAGGATACGGAGTAGGTAAAAAGCTTCAACAAAAAACTGTAGATGAGAAACTGCGTCCTGATCAATTATTTTATGCTGGTGCATTCAGTGGAATTTTTACAACTGTTATTATGGCGCCAGGAGAACGCATAAAATGTCTTCTTCAAATTCAGCATGCTGGTGCTAAACCAAAATATAATGGACCAATTGATTGTGCTAAGAAACTGTATAAAGAAGGAGGAATTAGAAGTATATATAAGGGTACATGTGCAACACTTTTAAGAGGTGAGTATAGTTTTTGAATTATATTCTTCGATATATATAAGTTTCATAAGTACTTTACAAAAATTTGTTCACACTGCTTTTCATATATTTTGACATTACCTGGTTACTTTGAAAGTATTTAACTATGCATCGACGTGATTGTCGCATTTTATTAATACTAGCTGAACAATAATGTACATCAAATCGCGATTGTCGCGAACACTGCTAATTGGCTAGCTGATAACATTATTGTCCTCATAATTTGCTACTTTTCGAAAAAGTCGGTGGTTGTGTCGTCGTTTTGGACGTCTGCATTGTAGTCCACCTTTACGGAGGGCATGAAAAACACCCCAATTCTTTAACTTTTCCGGTGTTAGGCATCGGGGAGCATTTTCCTTCACTCTGTTCACCTGTAAAAATTACAAAGTCAATTTTTTCTGAAATATTCTCTATTTCAAAGGGAATACTTCAACGTACCAAATGTGGATTCCAATGTATCATACCGCAATTGCAGTCCCAAGGATTTCCATCCAGTCTCAAATTCTGTATCTGTGTCTGCCTTTTAGGTGGTCGCAAATTCTTAAAAAAGTCTCCAGGCAACGTCGTCAACCTATTCTTGCTTAAAAGGATTTCCCTCAACTCCTTTTGTTGCTGTATTGTAAATAATCCTGGTGGAATAAACTCGAGATCATTAAATGATAAGTCAATACGTTTTACACTCTTTAAACCGTAGAATGCATCCATTGATATCAGTTGAATATGGCAATGGCTAAGATCCAAGTCGATTATCTTATCAAGATCGAGAAAGGCGTCAAAATCAATTCTAGTAACATTTCCTCGCATCTTTAATTCCAACAAAGACGGCATGCCTTGCAGAATGAATCGTTCCAATAAAGGAATGTTCAAATTATACAAATGTAATGTTTCGAGCTGACGTAATCCTAGTAGAGAATTCTTGTGCAGCGTCAGCGGTGCATCATCACCACCCAAATAGAGTTTAGTTGTTGTGTTCATAATCTCAAATGTGCTGAAAAGATGTAAATCGTCATTGAAGAACAGGACTGATATCTATGACGTTAAACTTGGAGTTCCTTTTTACCTTGGAAATATTGTATCCAGAGGGTTGTCACGAAAGTCTGCGGTGATTAGAGCTGGAAATGGTGGAAGTGATAATTCTGACAAGAAAGTTAAATTATTTCCCGTCAAGTCTAATTGCTCCAGCATCAATAACCCAGCTAAATCTACACTCTTAAGCGTGAGTAGCTTATTAGCAGCTAAAGATAGGCTTCTCAAGTTAGGTGTACCATAGAAACAAAATTCAGGTATAAATTTGAGATCATTCTTCTCAAGAGAGAGATGCTGTAGATTATATAGACCATCAAACATATGCCAGGATATATCTTTAACAGCACAGTCATATACTCTGAGATGAGTTAAAACAGAGAGACCAGTAAAAAGGCCACCCATAACTGTATCTTCTTCAGCTTCCACTTCCTGTTTATAAACATCATATGGCAGAATCTCTTTGTCCTCGTTTTCTCCCGTATTTTGTTGACTGAGAAAAATGAGTCTATGTCCATTTCGACTAGAGGAATGATTAGTCACTGTATATGTTACAGAATCATTTGCCTCTTCTTCACTTGGTGTATTCACTGGCTTAACTACCAAATTTGCGGTAGTCTTATTCGTAAGACTTTGACTAGTTAATGTGACCCGTTCCAAATTCAAATAAAGTAGTGTCATGCCCAAAGGAAGTAAAGTATCCGAAGATAATATTATTCCACCTTTCTTCTCATGCTCTACCCCTTGTATATCAAGTGATATCAATTCCACGAAGCGTTGCAGATCAGTGGATGAAAGAAATATATCCGAAGTTCCGGTACCTGACTCAAGTATACTCAAGACCTATATGGAGGATCGTCCCGGAATTGATTAGGCATAAAGCAATAAGAAAGCGACCAATCGAATGCCTCACCTGCAAATCTGAAGGAAGTTTCGCCATGAGTTTCCTGGGATTACCCGCTAACACGCATGTCGCCACTTTGAGTAACTCGTTAGCCAGAGGATGATCTTCGTCTAGACTATTGTATCCCTCGTCTTGTGCCGAATTCTGTCGGCAAGAGATACGTTTACCTCACGCATATTGCAGCCAATCATCTAGTTACGTGATTGGTTTCGTCACCTGAGTTCTTGTGCTCGGTTTGACCCACTGCTGTAGAGGCAGGTCGGTGAATTTGAGTACTTGACACGAACATCCCTGCGGACACTTTATCTCCCATACGCCACCGATATCTATTACTTGTCCAGTGCATTGTTCCTGATCGAAACGTGTAGCAAACGCATTACTTCATTCAATCACTATTATTATATTATAGTACGCCAAAGCGAACAACACGATTTGACTTATTTCTATTGAAAATTGTACTAAGCTTTTTACAGAAGCTAAGAACATTTATTATGAATGACCTTATTTACCAAGTGAATAAGGTTGTCGACCTACCAGGATTAGGAGAGAGCACAATAATGGAAGGATAATGCCCATAATGCCCAGGTTGGACCCAGTCATCTAGTCTTGATGGAGACACGGTCCTGGGAACCTAGTTTGGTACGCTGGTCCGAGGGAAACTGAATATTGTTTTCCCTTATCTATTCAACTTCATGTCTCCTATCAAACAGGATGTCTACTATCTCTCAACCCACACGCGTTACTCGCTATTATTAATTATTGTACACAATACTATACCGTGCCATCCTAAATTCACGTAAGAATCCATAAGGATTGTCCCGTGTCTTTATCTTTTAATGTTTACAGATGTACCGGCCAGCGGTATGTATTTCATGACATACGATTGCATGCAGAGACTGTTGACTCCAGAAAACGGAAAAATAGGAATTCTCTCAACTATCCTTTCTGGTGGATTAGCCGGTATCGCCAATTGGATCGTTGGCATGCCGCCTGACGTTCTAAAAAGTCGTCTTCAAACTGGTACAGTAATTTTTATTTATTTCTCTGCGTTCTCACTGTTTCAGAAGAATTTCCTTCTGACTGAATTGTGAGAATTCAGTTATCTGCTTGGCTTTATCAATACTCTGATTCTTGTTGGATGCATGGTAGAGTAGCTTTCGACACTGACGGTCACGCATGTTTCTAATAAATATTTGTACCACGAATAGTAAAATACTAATTTATCTTTTTTTACAGCACCGGAAGGCACTTATAAGAATGGTTTACGTGACGTTTACGTAGAATTAATGAGAAACGAAGGACCTCGGGCTCTTTATACAGGAGTCGTTCCAGTCATGCTCAGAGCTTTTCCTGCCAATGCAGCGTGCTTTGTTGGCTTTGAAGTTGCTATGAAATTCTTTAATTGGGTAGCACCCGATTTATAACGATAATCAGATCAATTAGGACTTTGATACTGCAATATTCATCTATTTTTACAGTATATTATCAATCTCGTGAATGCCATTGATCACGTTATTTTCAGCAAAATTTTTGTGAATAAAGTTATTAAGTATTCGTCAAATATAATATCAAAATTAATTGCAATGCCAATAAACTTAATATATGTATATATTTTTTATCATGTGTAACTGAATCAAGGTTGAAAAAATACATTTCCTATTTTTCAAATGTATCAATATCCATCTATTGTATTTGTTTAGTTATCGTACAACGTGAATGATCATTTTAGAGTCTTTTTCAATTATATATTGACACGTAAAAACTGCCAGGAAAAGATATTCTTGGAAAAATCTTTCCCTTGGGAACGTATAGTGATTCAGCAGGTTCCATGACTATTGTCGCTTTTTCAACCATGCGCAATTGATCTGAATAGATCATTCTACACGATGATTACGAAACACATGCGAGAAGACTGCGCAACAAGAAGGAATCGAAAACAGTAACCAGAGATGCATTCATCTCTGCAGTAACCTTGTTAACCCAATCTCTGTTCTGGGAACACGAAGCTACTGAGTAATTTTAATTTCAAATAATTGGTCAAAAACGTTTTATAATTTGATTAAAAAACGTTTTGAAAATGTAACATTTTAACATAGTGTGCACGTCTGAAAAATTGCTATAGAACCAAAATACTTTCGAATTAGGAATGTAATTCATTATATATTGTATATTAAACTGAATATTTAACGAAGCAGTGATCGACATTTTTTAATAATTTCGAAAACTTATTTCATGAGTTTACGAATTTCATTCACACTCGGTAGAAACTCTTGTTATTCGAACTGGGGTTGAGGACATTAGAAACTGCGCGAAATCGCGCAGGCTCTGATGAACGATCATGTGATGTGTGTCAAATGTCAAACAATTTTCACAGGATGCTAAAGAATTCTATATTCATTAACTAATAGTGACACTGAATCACAGAGAAGGTAAACGTTAAAATGTACAGCTTTGACACCTCTGTGATACTCCTTTTGACAATTTTTAATTGACGATAGCATTTTAGAATGTAAGTGCATTAACCTATTTCACAAACAGATGGTTGAGTTACTCACTGTGATTTAAAATTTATTAATCTTTTTTAGGTAGTATAAATCTGTTACAAAACCTGTATTCACGTGTTATTTAATTTATTGTAAGCATGGACGAGATTGTGGTATCGAAGACAACACCTACAGACAATCTGTACCTTGCTTTGGCACAATGTTTTGCTATAATACTATGCGGGTAATAGTATAATGCATATTTCCTAAATCAAAATGAATATATTGTAATTCTAGAAACGAGCAATTTTGTATGATTTGTCTGTCTTATTCTATAGATATGTGGCAGGCCGTTTGGGCATTATAAGAAGATCTGAGGCAAATGGTTTAAATACATTTGTCGGAACATTTACACTTCCATCATTAATATTTCTCTCATTGGCAAAATTAGACTTTGGTTTAGTGAACTGGCGTTTCTTACTGGCAGTCACCCTGGCTAAGAGCTGTGTCTTTTTTATTGTTCTTGTCATTAGCATGCTTGTTTCTAAACCATGGAATCCTGGACGGAGTGCATTGTTCGCCATTTTTGCAACGCAGAGTAATGATTTTGCCATAGGGTATCCAATGAGTATGTGTACAAAATGAAAACATTACTGTAAAAAGACCAAATAACAAATATTAAAACTAATTATTTGGTTTCAGTTGATGCTCTGTACCATAATACACATCCAGAATATTCAGCATATCTCTATCTAATGGCACCGATCTCTCTAGCTATTTTAAATCCGATTGGTTTCGTTTTGCTTGAGATAGCAAAACGGAGGAATCAAGAACAGAGCAACTGGTCTCTCTTCATTGCAACTGTAAAGGGTATCGCCTTGAATCCTGTTTTAGCAATGACAGTATTAGGAATAATAGGCAACTTGATCTTCAGCCATTCAATACCAGCAATCCTCTCCGCGATCTTGGAAGTCTTCGGAAATGCATTCTCTGCAAGTGCTCTCTTTCTCCTGGGCTTGATGATGGTGGGAAAGATCCACACATTACGTGGAATTGCCCTACTTATACCTGGAATTTTGATTTCCGTAAAACTTCTTGTTTTACCATTGGTCATAAGAGAATCGGTCATTCTTCTGAATGCTGGCATTAATTGTACGGATACCAACGATCTGAGTACCTATGGTTTTCTCTATGGAACTATTCCAACTGCTCCAGCACTCTTCGTCTTCACTTTGCGTTATAACGTGGACATCGACCTCATTGCATCTGCAATGGTCGCCTGCACGTTCCTCTCAGCACCGCTGATGTTTATTTCTGCAAAGATGATCGACGCTGTCAGTTCTGGAATTTCTCCACAAGATTATGCTAAGCAATTGAACGCCTTCTCTTTGGATACCAGTGCAGCAGCTACTGCTGCTTGTATCTGGTTGCTCATTTGCTTCTTGGCTTTAGGTGGACAAAAGTACAAGAGACTCACTCATCGGTGCACTTTGTGTATTATTATTGCACAGGTAACTTAACATTATTCCTTATTCTTTATTGAAGTGCAAAGTAATAATAGCAACTTTAGGAGAATATAACTTAGAGATTCCTTCTTGATTTAGCTCGCAAGTGCAGTTGGTGTGATAATCTGGACAAAGATTGATACTTCCAACGCTGGTGACTTACTTTGGTAATTGAAAATGATATAAATTCAACTTAATATCAAGATAACAATTCTATTTATTCATTCATTTGTCCAGGTATGTCCAATTTGTCTTGATAGTCGTTGGAGTATATGCAAGTCGATTTTGGACTGCTGTGCTGGCAGCAACTATTTTATTTCTGAGTTCACGAACAGAAGATGTCGTTAAAAATGTTCAAAAATGGTGTTTTCCCATCGCTTGGGGGTAAGCAGCAAAATTATTTAAATAATATTTTTAAGCGAAATATCATACGTTGCACTTTGATATACAATAAATATGTTTTTTTTTACAGTGGTCCTCTTTTAATTGTATCAATAATGTGCCTGTTCGCCAGTCCAGAAAAATCATTAGAAATTGACCGTAGGAATCCGAATTTTCAATTAGGAAGCACGCAAGCAGCAACCTCAATGCTTGTTTTAATATTCTGTTTTGTTGGTAAATAATATCTGCTATCTAATACTGTAATAATTAATACCCATTCATATCTTTCAGTTAATATACATTTTAAACTTCACAGTAACTCTGGGTTGTCTTATTCTGCAACAACGATATCAGCGTAGAACCAGTATTGTTGGTTATTCAACATTACCCGATGCTCCACTTATTCCTGAACCAACAAACACGAATAGGAACGTAAGAGATGTGGAGGACCTGGTCTCTTCTACTGCACTCCCGTGCGAATTTGATTGTTCAAATGGGTCCTGCACGGCTAACGAAGAACAGCCTCCTCATCATCAAAATTCAGAATATGATGCCAGTGCAAATAGATCAGAATCTGATGATCTTCAAATACTTCGACATCAGGTCCTCCTGATCTTATTGTTGTGTTCCATGTTTATTGTGAGTAACTGTTATATAGAACTTCTTAATTCAACAGTATAAATATAACTCACAGCAATAAATAAATTTTCTCATTCTATTTGATCAGGGATTGGTTTTATCAATTGGAACGTTGCTCTTGGAGCAAATGACTGGAATTTACGCTGAACTAGCTTTCCTGGATGTCGCATTGAATTTTGGACAATCATTAATAGCGTTTGCTATTTTTGGATTGGATCCTGGTCTAGGAGCCTTAGGTTGCTGGTTGCGTAAAGTCTGTCGCACCTGGTGTGCAGGTAAATTATGCAGACTGGCGATGTAAGATAACAATTATTACATATATTTTTGTCTGTAGCCAAAGAAATTGAACTACCAGAAGAAGTGGATTTAAGTCCAGAGGCTAAGATGATCAGGGAACAATTTGCCAGATGTCACTTGGTAGAATGTCGGGCAAGGATTTCCATGTGTCGCAGAAGACTTCTTCAAGTTTATGAGGGTGTCTTTACCGGTAAAAGTCTAGTTGATTGGCTCATAGAAGCCAACGTAGCGCATGATCGAGAGGAAGCTGTACGTTACGGTCGTTGCCTACTGGATAGTAGAGTTCTTCGACACGTAGACGGTACTGAGCATTTTCAGGATAGAGATATTCTTTACACTTTCCGCACGTAGATTTTAATCACCTGACATGGCATTCACTCTCGATTTTTACTATTTTATTTAGTTGAAAAAAAAATTAGATTCAAGAACATATTAGATTATTAATTCTCGATATAAGTGATCTGATAATAGCTGAATTGAGTGATTATCTTTTCCTATAACGTATTTGATCTTATTTTACGTTTATATCATTTTTAGCTTTTATTTATTTCTAACAATTGCTATCAGGGGCTCAATCCCTGTGTTCGGTTTACAGCAAATCGATAGCAGCCATTCGGTATGCTGTACCAGAGGTATAATTATTGTTTTTTCAATTGTTTATTATCATCAGTAACACAATTATTGTCTACTTCATAGTTCAGCTAGAACAAATTGATATACATTTTAGTAATTGATAATTCTATGTTGTGCCCTTCTCAGAACAAAATTTGAGTGAGCTCCCATTTTTTTTTATTAGATAAGCGATGGCTATGTGTGAACAAATAAGGATATTTGTTTAAGGAACAATATAGGCTTCATACAGCTTTAGGATTATTGATTGAAAATGACTGTGATAAGTCAAAAAACAATACGAATGGAGTGTATGAATTGTTTTATCATAGGTCGATTGGTTTTGTTATTAGCAATTTTTGTTAGCTATACATTTGGTGTTAAGATCCTCGACTTTCTCATGTGATATGTAGCAAACATATATTTTCTTACGGACATGTACCAAAGAGATGCAAGTATTGGAATATAATATTTACATCATGAGTGATTAACTTATCCTTATTATTATGTATATAGGAGTAATAAATACACGACGATCAAAATATTCAATCTGTATTTAAAATCACTTCTTTGTGGGTTTATTATATTCTTAAATGAGACTATACTAGAAATCTAAGTCATCATCAGGATCTTCCTCATCGAGATCATCTACATCGTCAGGACTATATAATATTTTAGATTCATTTGTGGAAATTGTGTAAGGGAGTGGAGTTTTATTACGTTGCTCCATCTCACGGGCATTCATTTCAATTCTAAAGGAAGCCAAGACTTTTACTGGTTCGTTATTGACTGGTTCTCCTTTCTGATTTACTTCAAGCTTCTCCGACGAAATAACATAACTTGAAATATTTTGATTTACAAGTTCATTTTGATGTACAATACTACCACCTGGCTTTCTATGTATAATTGATGCCTCGTACATGAAATTTCTTTCCAGTTGAACTCTAGGACTCTTTTTTAACTTGATGTAAGATGTACCAAGAGTCTCGATAGAAGGGATTTTTTTAAGAGTAAAGTCTCGTCGGTTGATACAAATTAATTGACGACAACTTTGACCAAGTTTAGAGATAAATTGGCATGCTTGAGACAAACCAATGTGAAAAACTAAAGAACTAAGACAATCTAGAATCAGTACAGCATTGGCTTTTGATGGTTCAAGAAAGGACAAAAGCCTTTTCAGTATTGTTGTGTCTGATGGTAACTCATTCCAGTCAATACTGTATAAATCGTGAATATGCACGTTTTTTAAGGGCTCTGGACAATTATTATAGGCGCGCTTTGGACGTGACAGAGATAGTAATTCGATGGGACAATTAGAATCTTTTTCTTCAAGCATTTGTAGCCAACCATTTAGTAAAATTTCAGCATACATTGCGTCAACATCTAAAACATTAATGAATTACTTCATCTTAAAAATTATAATAGACGTGTAGCACATTAAAAAAAAGTAAGGTTACATTCCTCTAAATGAATCAAATGAGATTATATAAAAAAAAATACCTTCATCTATGACGATAAATTTAGCTCCTTCAAGAAGGGGTAAATTTTTAATTAAAGCCATTAGCTTTATATTATTATTTTATACAATTATTTTAGGATAGCCTTGCAAAACTATGACAGGTTAACTGATCTGTCAAAGAGAAACAGGATTTCAAAAATCATTGTATATGTACCATATTGTACCATATACAATGGTACATTCATTCTGGACGTAAGTATTTAATTGTGTTAACATCTTTAAAAATAATCTCTCAGAATAAATAATGTGCAACGTAGCTGCATTAAAATATATGTATATTGGATTCTGTAGACGGAAAATATTGAAATAAATGTTAATTTAAAACACGTGTCCTGTATTTCCATGAATCTACATCCAATAATAGGATCTTATCTTGATATATATGTAACAATATTTTATATCATGCAAATTGAACAAAACATTATTCTTTTACGATAACAAAGTACAAAATCATTGTCAATATTATTTCTATTATATAAGAGAATAAATGTTATAGGATACAAATTTAATTAAAAACAGCATATGATAGGGATAGATAATTGCAGATGATGAATGGTAGAATATACAATAAATCTATTTCTTGATTATCGAAATCTTGATTAACAATTCTTAAGAAGAGCAAAGGTTAATCTATGTGTTAATAAGGAATTAAAAGTACGAATGACGCAGCACTGACACAGTCATTCACTCGCAGTAATTCTTGGTGCAATTTCTGTAGACAGGGATCTCTACGAGGAAAGAATTTAAATTGGTATGTTACTTTGTATGAATAATTTTGCTTCAAACGTCAATATTCCACGAATTTTATACGCTTATCGCACGTAACGTGCTATTGATAATATTAAACTGAATACAATGTTGAACAAGGAAATAATTATTGCAAATCATACGTTTACATAAATCGTATTATGTTTTATGCATATATGCGATGCAAGCGTCAATGACTTTGGAATAATATAAATTAAACATATATTCCTCTCTCATTCTATTGCATCAGACTGCATCAGACCGTGTTACGTACATCGTTTGCAAAATATCCTAGCGGAGCGCTTAGTATCGCCAGGGACTCCAGACTGCTCCAGACCCACGAGCAAATAAACACGCTAGAACAAACAAACTTTATAAACTTGTTATGAGGTCATTTTAGGAATGATTTTGCGAAGATATTGTTGCAGCTTACGCAATATGAAGGGAATCAAGGCAGAAGAAATTATAGGTGATTTGCCCACGGGACCTTTGGGTAATTATAGGAAGCGGGCTAGCTTCAATTGGAAATTATTGAGATACAATTTATATGGAGAGGATCAACTCTTATTCCAGGTTATACACATTAATTGATTAACTTTTACTTTGCTTTTCTTTTTTTTTATTCTGAAATTGAAAATTGTATCAATGTGTTTACAGGAGAAATTATGGAATTTATTCAAAGTTTCGTCAGTGTTTAAAAGTTCAAGAAAAACTGTACCTGTAGATGAGCAACGGAGGCAAACTATTTTGCAAATGCGTGCTTTATTAACAAATGATATTTTGGTAAATATGTTGTTATTGTGATACTGCTTTATTTAGTAATTACAGACTCAATAATAAAATCTGCCTAAGAGAATGCTCTGCAATTATCTATGAAGTTTTGTAATATTTATACAATTTTATATAGCCATATGAACATCCACATTGGATTAATTCAGTTTTGTATTTTAATCCATCTCTCACAATAAAAACTGGTATTACGTTCGGTATGGTAGTGAGCACTATGATGGCATTAGGTACCGAACAACATGGGGATATCATTGAAAAGCTACAAGATGGTCGAGTGAGTATACCTTCATTATAAAATCAATAATTTGAGTTCATTACTCTGAAATTTTTAGTACACTGGTTGTTTTGCACTAACGGAAGTTGCACATGGCTCTGATGTCAGAGGTATGAAAACCACAGCAACTTATGACCCAAACACAAAAAGTTTTATTCTTCACTCCGAAGACTTCAAAGCAGCAAAATGTTGGGTTGGAGGTCTTGGTAATTATTGCTAATTTTCTTTGCAGACTTATACAAAAACTTGAAAGTAAACAAGAACATCAAAGCTATTAGGATATACTACACTTTCAGGTCAAACGTCAACGCACGCAATGGTCTTTGCTCAACTAATTACTCCTGATAAAAAAAACAGAGGACTACATTTGTTTATCGTTCCAATTCGCGATCCGGAAACTCTCTTACCATATCCAAGAGTAACGGTTGGAGATTTAGGTGAGAAGATTGGTTTAAACGGGATAGACAATGGTTTCGTGATGTTTCACAACTACCGCATTCCACGTATAAATTTACTTAATAAAACTGGAGATGTGACAGAGGATGGCAAATACGTTTCTCGTCTGAAAAAGGAGAGTCAACGGTTAGGTAAGAAATTTCGTAATCAAAAATAGATTACGTCAGATATAAATAATTATAGGATTCATTAGGTGCATCACTTGGTGCCTTATCAATGGGCCGTGTCAATATCACGTGTGTTTGTACAAAATACATATCACTTGCCATTGTCATTGCTATTCGATATTGTGCCGTTAGGAAACAGTTTGGACCTTCGTTGGAAGAAGAATGGCCAGTAATTGAATATCAAGTGCAGGTACAGTATGAAAATTATCAGTTATAAAATGCGTCACATAACTCTGTTGTGTCTGTTTTCAGCAATGGCGACTGTTTCCTCATCTAGCAACCACATATGTTATGACGATATTCTCTGAGATATATGTAAGAAAACTACGAAGTTTTCAGATCTCATTATTAACATCAGAAAACCGTGAATTAGTTAGCGCCGAGGGTATGGAATTTCACGCACTGTCATCTGCTGTGAAACCACTATGTTCTTGGATGACGCGTGATGCGATTCAAGATTGCAGAGAAGCCTGTGGTGGTCATGGTTACCTTGCAGGTATCAATGATATATTTTTTTCAAAATCGTCATAAAAATTTCTCACTATTTTTAATATATTTAGTCAATATTGGTTTCAGCATCACGCTTGGGACAATTAAGGGCTGATAACGATCCGAATTGCACATACGAGGGGGAGAACAATGTACTCATTCAACAAGCTAGTAATTGGCTACTAGGTCTCTGGTCGAATATTCTCGAAGGAAAAGAAATTTCATCCCCGGTTGGATCTGCGAGCTTCCTATCTGACGGACAAAATATTCTTCAGCTGAAATTTAATCACACAACGATCGAGGAAGTATTAGCGCCTGAAAGTACGTATCTATTTTATTTCGGATAGGGTGAGTCCTATTTAACTATTATATTATCATTATTCAGATTTACTCACAATGTTAAAGTGGCTGATCTGTTATTACTTGAAGAAAACTCATCAACAAGTGGTATTCTTGAAAAAAAATGGAGAGAGTGATTTTTCGATCAGAAATAATTCTCAAGTATTCCTTGCTCGTACTCTTGCTCTTGTGTACGCAGAGGTATTATACAATATCAAAATACATAAAAAAAGAAATGCTATTAATAAATTTTACAGCACACTCTGATGAAAACTTTCCTGGATCATTTGCAAGAGTCTATGTGGAGTAGCGAGGAGAAATCTGTTCTGACTAAATTAGGTTCACTTTATGCCGCTACTTGTTTGGAAAAAAGACTTGGCGATTTATATGCTGGTGGTTATGCATCAACCAGTGACGGTATCGACACTTTATTACGAGAAGGAATTATAACCTTGTGCAAAGACTTATTGAACGAAGCGGTGGCACTGGTTGACGTTCTTGCACCACCTGATTTTATCGTTAACTCTCCTCTCGGCTTCTCTGACGGCGAGGTAATTTTATTTTGTCAATAACAGTCTGATAATAGCAAAAACAAAATTATAAATCGTATTTCAGGTATACAAGCATATGGAACAATGGATTTTAAAAAATCCAGAAAACTTAGAGCGACCATCCTGGTGGCGTGAAGCACTACTATCTAAATTGTGATAAAAATGGTATGGTCAAATGAATATTTACATATCCGGTGCAATATATTAATTATTTTATAATGTAATATAAGTACGTATGTTTTTATGTGCAATTTACATGCATTACGGTGGAAAATATTTTTATAATATGTACGAGTTACGCGAATCGAACGATTTACAATTGTTATACATATAAATAATAAATATACTGTTGGTTCTCATATTCGATTGTGGATTTCAGAGAAACCTTAACGCCTTTATTCTGTCAAATGTATTTTCTTTTATGTTCAATAGTATAAAGTTGAACTAACTAATAATTTACGTTTGAATATTCTACTTCATTAAAGCTCTGTATGCATATTGTTCTTTGCATAAATACTGTCACTTTCAGCAAACCACTGTTCATAAACCTTTATGGGATCTATCATCCAAAATTTATGGAATGATACAGGCTCGTTAGAAGCAAGATAAGCCAGGGCATAATCCAATGGTCTTGCCTGAGAGAAAAATATATTCAGAATATAATAAACAGTTTTAGTATTCTAAATATGTAGGTATCATTAGAGATACTTAGTGTACCTGATGAAACAAAGAGCATTGCGTTGGTTTTACACCAAGCCGAGAAATGCATATCCCAAAGATAAACATGTCATCTGGAGATGATGGGGATGGACAGTGACATAATCCTGACTCTAATATTTGTTGGACAATAGAAGCTGATAATGCTAAACCAGCTCCACCAGTTAGATAGTCATATCCCTGTGCATTATGCCACATTCGAAAACCGTATCGCTCTCCCAATGCAACAGGATTGGCAGGATTATAACAAGTCAAGAGGCGCAGTAAACGCGCTAACCTGTTATAAATATGAATAACATTTGAATGGGTAAGTTATTCAAAATATTTGAAAATTTTATAGGGTTCATAACTTGCCCAAGTATTGTATCATCATCTGTAATAATCAACCAGTCAAGACTTTGTTTTTGCATTAACTTGTGAGCAATTTCCAGTATTGCAAATGTTTTTGCACAATGCCCTTGTTCTGTATTAGGCACCACGTATGCATCAGGCAGATTTTTATCTATATTAAGGAAAAATAAGGCTATGAAAACTTATAATAGCAAGCATTATACTAATGCCTCTTTTATTTAAAGTATTGTTCATACCTGTTTTATCAGTAAAATATCCAATGTTACTAGCATACTTTCCCCAGGTTTGTTTGATAATTGGAATTCTCTCTAAGTGATATTTGCTGCAGGTTTTTACAGCTATAAATACTTTCTCGCGAGGTACTGGATTTGTCTATTATATCAATATACTTATTAATATAGCTCCAAGAATATTTGGAAAATAAAAAGCCCTTTTTTTAAAACTTACACAGGGATGAAAGTATCGAGGATATGTGGCACAATCCCTACTAGATACTACACAAAGTTCAGGAGCATGGATTAGTCTCTTTTTACTTGAGCTTAATATAAAACTGGAAAATTCATATGAGGCATCTATTGAAAAGTCATTATTTGGACCCTCTCCTTTCACAATTTTGTTTGCCAGGCTGGATGAGGAAATCAGTTTATTCATTTTTTATACTGTTAATGCAAGACTTAATTTATTAAAAAATATACCTATGAACAAGTTCAGCTGATATGGCAAAACCTGAAGCAACATTTGGATATTTAAATTTCTTTGTGTGTTCTGCAAAATGATGTATTATTGTTGGTTCGCGGTCATAAAGTGCATGACCAAGCCACTGTTCCTTAGTAGATATTTAAACAAATGGTCTTATTATATTTTGATTAAACTGAAATATTACTACAATATGTCTCCACTTACTTGTGTATAGTTAAGTGATGAAAGAAAATTGATCAGAAGAGGTAGTCTAATAACTGTATTATCTTCACAAAAGAAAAACCATTTACTTTGTGAATATTGTGCAATCATATATGGTAATAATGGTACAAATGTCCATGAACCTTTAATGTCTAAGTTATGTGTTAATATCACATTTGGGATTCCCTATACAATTATTTAAATATATCATCAATGCAATTATTAAATACTTATATTTAATGCTATAGCAAATTATATATTCAATCATGATAATGAACTGAACCATTTGCTAAGAAAAGTATGCAATAATCATTGTATACAAATTAATTGAAGAAATTTTAATGTACAAGACACCATTACTATGAATGTTATAAGATTAAATTATACATTAAGCATTTCCCATGCAAAGATACATACTTTATCCATAGATCTCGCTTGCTCTTGAATATCATTTTTTAACAAATCTGCATGAGCAACATGATAGCCTTCTGATTGACTGAGTATTATTATTGTTAATTCATGTGGATCTAAAATAAAATAAAATCACAGTCAATTAAATTTAATATTTTATCAATTAAATGATTATACAGTAATTTTTTATAAGTTATTATTTTTATAATTATTTATTATAAGTTAATTTTTTTGTATTTTTCTTTACCTAAGGCACTTGTAACTGAAAGCACTAATGCACTAATTCTTATGGAATGTAATAGGCTAAATGATTCCATCATTATACTGATAGTATCTGCAAAAAAGAAAATTATTTCCTATAAAAGTGTGGATACTTTTGTATCCTATAATTCTATAATTATTACTTACAATTAAATAAATAACATCTGAGATTAATTTAAATACGTATTATACCAATGTTTTATGCAAGTAACCTATTAAATATTATGTCAAAACAAATATATATTCTATACAACTCTTTAAAGTAGAACGAAAATTAAATTATAAGCAAGGACAAAGTACCTTCTGTTTAAAATCATGAGAAATATTGAGTAAATCAACTTGGTTCAGTTCTACCTACATAATAATCGGTAACCGTTAATAAATTGAGTCAAAAAATTGAGTACATAACTGCAATCTGTATAGGACTATGCTATACCTATACATATCCTTTTGCTATACGAAAAAAAGCAACAAGTTTATCCATATTTATACAAGAAAATGCCATGGAACAATTAACAGTCTAATATTTTGTATCTGAGAAGCCATGCATAACTTTGCACTCAGTGAATCATCATTGAAATGTTTGAATTAGTTTTAATGATTAAAAATAAAGAACCGGATCTGATGTTCAACAATGACCAAATGACCTTGAGAACTTCACGCCGTCATTCAAATGCACAACAAATGAATATAATAAATTATCTTCTGACATAGAACACTCAAAATATATTTTCGTAATTATTTATTATAATTTCTAAAGATTTATTATTCAAAACGGTTGTCGTTTACTAGAGATCGATAAAAAAAATTGGATAGATATTTTGACTTCCTACTACCTCCAACTATTATTCCGTCGCCATTCTAGCGACGAGATTTGCGACTGTGATCGGCCGCGAATAAATCGTCGTTTACGACGAAAGGGAGGTAATCTTCTCCCTAGGAAGTATTTTCTTCGTGTGTTCTCTACGCCGTAGTAGCTGTACCGTGGGCGTAAAGCGATCGACTTCGACAGAGGTCTTATAGTTTGGAACTGACGAACATGGCTTATTGAAAAGATGAAGGGCCTACAGAAAGATATCGTTTCTTCATACGGAGGAGACCACATCTCTACCAACATCAACAATTTCGGCAATCTCAGCCGACCTAACTATGGAGAAGAAGTCATGTTTCCCGCAGTCTTCCGTCAAGGGAGCTGCTGGTGATGCCAAGAAGAACCAAGGTGTGGTCACAAGTCCTTCATATTTTCTCCGTGTCATCTTATCTTTTAATGTATTCCACGTATTCTAATCAAGACTCACGTCTACGCAGTGGCGAGATCGATTTATGAGAATATATATGTTAACGAGAACTTCATGAATCAAATATTTCAGTTTTATTTTGATCGAAGTATGTTAACTCAAATTTTAGAGAAAGACGAGGGAAGATTTTCCAGATTTTTCAATTTTATTACAGATGTTATCAATGGAAAACTCTTTCCCAAAATTTCAAAAAGACGAGAACCAACTAGTACGAGCAACCTTCCAAAATATGAGCAATCTAGGAAATCCGGTGCACAGAAAGGAAAAAGTTTTGATAAGAAACCAAAACGTAAAGGACAATATCATGGCGGTCCAAAGGAGGATACCAAGGTGGTTGGCCAAGTTAAATACTATGATAGGTTCTCGATAATACCAATATTAACTTAATACATTCAATGGTAAATAGGTAGTGCAGGAAGAGGCAGCTGAGCTAGGCTCAGTGATGGTCCAAGGAAGTAAGAAGCAGAACTTGAATCATCTGCTTAATTTTCATTACACACCACGTGATGTGCAAAGTGGTTCTGATGGGTGGAATTGTGGAAGATCATCGTATACCAAATACAGTAACAATACAAATCGCTGGCTTCCACCCATACAACGTCATAAATACAACAAGGAGCAATTTTTACAAGCCAAGTGAGTTGCCATGAACTTTTAAAATCATAAAGCTCTATATACCATTTATTGACTAGGGTCACTAACAAACAAACTTCATTACAGCTGTCAGTTTGTCGTAACTGCCAATGGCGACTATTCAGCCTATCTTGCGAATCCTGATACTTTAGTTGATTGGAACCTAATAGAACAAATCGTAAGTATCACAAATCTGAAAGCTCCACAACTATTATCAATTCTTGAATACGTTAATTTCACATATTGCAGAGGGTTCATAGTTTAGAAAGTTTGGCTTGTCCCATCTGTTTGTGTATACCAGTTGCTGGTAAAATGACACGATGTGGTCACGTCTATTGTTGGCCCTGTATTCTTCACTACTTGGCACTCTCTGATAAGTCGTGGCGCAAGTGTCCAATTTGCTACGAGTCCATTCATAAATCTGACTTGAAAAGGTATACATAGTTACATAGTATAATTTCACTTATCTTATTCACTTTTGCGTTTTGTTCTATTTAGCGTTGTAGAAATTACGCAAACTGCACTAAACGTAGGAGATACTGTCACCTTACGTCTAATGCGTCGAGAAAGAGGTTCCCTCCTGGCTATGCCTGTGGATGAAACAGAATCCTTTATTCCTACAACCTTCTTCTCACTCAGTGAAAACATCCGCGGATCAGTATATTCAAAACTATTATTTGCGAATAATAATAATGTAAGTTCTATTTGATCGCCGTGATATATAAGTTGAATGGTTATGATTTTGATCGAATTAATTTAAGAAATAATAATTACTACAGGTAATGGATATTATTGAATATGAACGTGTCCAATTACGTTCTGAATTAATGGAGGATCCACATTCACCTGAGAATTGTTTCATTGAGCAAGCTTTGAACGAATTAAGTGTTAGGAAGAAGCAAATTTTGCAAGAAGTGGGTATAGTGCAAGCGTGTGTATACTTTGAGAATTCACAATAATATCATGATCAGTAACAAAACTGTATTATTCAGGTTGAGAGTAAATTAGAAAAACTGGCTGAGAACCAGAAAGCTAAAAGAATTTCTATGGTAGAAGATCGTAATGCAAATTCTCAGGATTCTCAAGATTGTCAAACTCATAAATATGATGGAAGTACTACTACATCATTACCAGAAGATGATAAAAAATTGCTTGGGCTACATTCAAAGTCATCTGTCAGTAACGTGGTGAGCGGTTCAGACTCTCCCATGACTCCAAATAAATTCTTTTATTTCTATCAAGGTAAATTTTTACAAGCTGTTACACTGTACTTTTGTACATCATAATCATCTTTGTAACATTTTATAATAGCCGAGGATGGACAACATGTGTACCTTCACGCGATGAACGTGAAGATGTTGGAATTACAGTATGGAAATTTAGAGCATTGTCCTCGGAGTATAATTGGGAAAATTGTGGAAAAGGAAGCTGGCAGCATCACTGAAGAATTGCGACGTCGTTTGCGGTATCTCTGCCACTTGCCAATCACTTGTCAAATTGAAATTGCTGAAATCGAACTAAAACCGCCTATCGTGTCTAAGGATGTCATTGAAATTTTTCATGGTACTAGGAATACTATTCATTCATAAAATTTTTCAATGACCTTTCATTTGTAACAATAATCCTGAAACTCAGATCAACTGGAAACGCGGCGAAAAAGACGTCGTCGTAGGGAACGCGAGGAAAAGAAGCGGGAAAGAAAAATCACAGAGGAAGAGAATCGTCGGATGGGAAAATTTCCAACTCCTAATGTCCACATAGAATCCCATCGACATTTTCCCGAATGGCTGCCAGAAAGTCAGACACCAGGGTGAGTCTAATACGAATTTCCTAGTTTATTATATTTGTCTGTAGGCCATTAGTAAGTTACTGTATTTTGCTTATTAAATATGTATTTAGAATTGGAATACTATCTCCTCCGGAATCCACAACAACGTCCAGTGTAGCTAGCAGCCCTTCAGGAAGCACTTTGGATGAATTAACATTGATTTCTAAAGAACCAAACATCTGGCCTGCAAATACCAGCGACCAAGGACTTTCTTTTGCTGAGATGCTACGCAATCCTATAACACGTTCAGCATCCCACAGTGCTTGGGCAACCGCAGGGACATCTTATTCCTCGCAACAATCTCGTTCCAGTGCTGCTGTAAGAATTCGTAAAGCATCTGATAGTGACCCTGAGGCTGAAGGTTACATTTCAGCACCTTCCTACAATTAAAGCTTTGGAGATGCACAGACATTGGAACAGTCAGAGTTGTGGAATGGAGGTATTATATTTGTATCGATAGTTCAATTTTTGATTCAGTTCTGTTTGGAACAAATTCAAAGTTTTAAATATATTTCCAGGAGAATAGATCGATAATAGTAAATCCAGCGGCAAGAAGAAGAAGAAGAAGAAGAAAGGAAAACCTACTGTACTCTTCGCAACTAGCATGGCTCGCGCACCTTAGTTGGGAATATGTGTGTAGTAATATTTTCGCTTGGCAATTTTTAATGTAAACACTATTCTCATTGTCTTTTTTTCTTATACATATATAAGATAGATAACATATGGGTTAAAAATTTACTTCAGTAGAAAATTTGTTTGTCTTAACTCATGTAACTATTACAATGTGATAAATGCATTACTATTGCGTTCTGTATTAATTGATTATGAGCAAATCATTTTTGTTGTACACTTACGAGCCTATTCTGCTTGCGAATAAAATTTAATTTCAAACATCAACCAACCTCTAATTAATTTAATTCGATATCTTGCACATAAATAGATAAACGCAGTTTATCAACAATTTTTATGAAGTTTACATTAGTGGTACATACAGAGATGAGTACTACTACTCATAGTAGTACTACTCATCTCTGGTACATACATAATATGGACCGTAGTATCTCAGTTCACAGTGCAACTAGTGATAGACGATTTATCGCATTCCTGTACAAAGTATTTCTTCACGTAACACTTATATAATTGTGTATATGCATATTCAGTCAGCAATTCCTGAAATGGCTGTACGTACATTACGCAACCGCAATACCAGCTGATAAAAATATTTTCAGGTGAAACAGCCTGAAATTTCCAGACGTTTCTAGTCTGCTTTTCTTATCCATATAAGCGAGTTGCGCCGTCGCATAAAAGTTTGTCCGTGAGGTGTATGTGGACAATGCATAGATGACGTACGTTGTTTTACTTCAAGATTAATTCTAAAGTTGTTTAATTAACCTGGTTGCAACAGAGGTTGCAGTTTTCGTGCGAAAATGTTTCTTGAATACGATCCTGAACCAGTGACACGGGAGCAATATTGTGCGTGCATAGAAAATGAGTGCCATTGCGAAAAACAGAATGGTAACGATTGCGTGTAATTTAATCTCATATTTATTTGTCTCTTGGGAAGTTCTATTAACAATATGTTCATTTTTATTTGTGTAGTTTATGAGTGGGCATGGGATGATAAATTAGCTACTGCTGATTTACAATTAACGGATCGTAATTTGGAGGTTAAATTTCATCCTGGATATAGTACTGGGACAGCTGCTGTGAGAGGTACTACTAGTTTGGCGAAAGGTAGACATCACTATTGGGAGGTCAAGATGATTACTCCAGTTTATGGTACCGATGTGGTATGTATGATTTGTATTTGTAATGGGTTTCCATACTAGATTAAGTGTATCAAATACTATTGAATATATTTATTGTATTTATGCAGATGGTGGGAATGGGTACCCATAAAGTCACTCTAGATAGTGCCAGGTTAAAGTTTTGCTCATTGCTGGGACTGGACTGTGAATCCTGGGGTTTTTCTTATAAGGGATACTTGCAACATGCAGGAGAAATACGTAATTATGCTCCAGGTTTTAGTTATGGAAGTCTGGTAGGTGTGCATTTGGATACTTGGAGAGGAACATTACAGTTTTTCCACAACAGAAAACCACTTGGTATGCTTCTTCTTATATTTAAGCATAACTATAATTGTTTGATAAAACTATTAGTCATATTTGCCTGTTATATTGCAAACAGGAATAGCATTTACTGGATTAAGGGATGTGGAGTTGTACCCTATGATAAGTTCAACAGCAGCTAAAAGTAGAGTGCGCATAACATATAGCTGCTCAGAGCCAGCTTCATTACAAATGGCTAGTTTATCTGTTATGCCTTCTCTACATAAAACATACCTTGCAGAAGCGTTTCCAGGTTTAAAGTATATTACACAAAGTATATTTGCAGATGTACTGCAAAAAAGTAATGGTAAGTATACTCATAGAATACTTCATCTTGATGATGTCTGTAATTAAACTACTTGCCCTAACTTGGTTTTTTTTTTTTAATGAAGACAACATAGATGAAGATGAACAGCCTCACGAATTTATGATTTTGGACGACTTTGACATAGCTTTAGTAGGATTTCCTAAAGGAGGCAGAAGTGTATCAAGATTACAGAGTGAAGTAAATGCTACTATAAATAGCAATCCTCTATGATCATCAAATTATTAGTAATTAAAAATGACCTGCCATTTGTGGAAGATATAAAATTCATTATAGCATAAAATTCTTTTTATATTTTGTACTTTGCTGTTAATGGTATATCGAAACGTACGTTCGATCATTTTATAAGGTTTTCGTTTGTATGTAGTGTTTAGAACATTTGTTTCTACATGATTACATTGTAAATATAACTCATAAAAACGCGATCATATGATACATCTGTTTAACAATAAGTTATGTTGGTGTAATTTTATTTGATAAAAAATGTAATACAACGTGCGAACCTTGAACAATATAAAGATTAAAAATTATTTTAATATCACTTTTGTTTACTTTTTCTTTTGACACTATTCGTCTCAGAATTCCCACGCTTGTGTCCAGTTAAAGTACGGGATTCGCTATTTATTTTAGCACAAAATACAACAGCTTGAGCCCAACCTGCTAATGGGCCCCATAGTTGTCGCAAATGATCGCTTACTTCTTTGTGTATCTTGGGTGTGACAGTTTTTTGCTTTCCCAGGTGAGGTAAGTAGTTTGCTTGTGCCACTTGAAAAATATGAGTATCTACTGGAATAGCTTCTAAATGACCAAGTGACATTAGACAAACACAATCTGCAACCTTTGGTCCAACTCCTGGCAGTGATAAAAGCTGTTCTCTGGCATCAGTATAGGAAATATTATTTGCTTTACACAATTGCATTAACCATTTTCGACCACCTACTTCCATTAGTCGTTTGGCAGTATTTGCTATGTAAGCAGCACGGTATCCAAAGTTTTCCTTTCTTAAAGTTAACTCAACTTTTTCATTTGTTAAAGATTCTATAGTGGGAAAATCATAATACTCTTTACCATCAACTTCGCATAATTTCTTGCCAAAGAAACGACACAATTTTTCTACCATGCTTGATATACTGAAAACAAATCAAATACTGTTGAAAAAGAATTAATATACTTAAAATACAAAGACTTAACCAATTACCGGATAATATTGTTATTTGAACTGCATATAAAACAAAAGATGTTCTCAACAGGATCTTGTTTTAAAATTCTAACTCCTTCCACAGTTTTACAAGATTTTTTAAAATTCTTATCTGAAGCTGACCATTTGATCAGGTTTTCTTCCAAAGAAAATTCAAGACGAAAATACTCCCAAAGTATTGTTTCATAATTTATGTCTTCCTTCACTGGACCATGAACTGTATAAGTAATGTAATTTTCATCTTGAGAGAGAGTCCAAACATGTCCTGCAAACACTCCTCTAAATTCCTCACCACCTTTATGTGCCAGCCATCTGTAAAATTAAAGAAATTATTATATTGATCTTGAGCAATAAAACTTTGTATTCCCAAGGGAGTATTACAAGAATTCCCGCCTTTTTAGAATCTATCTTTAAAATGTAAATATCAATTTTTTGGTTATGTCACCGATTAATATGTTTAACGATAATGCATACAAATAATTTACCTGAAACTTTGTCCACCATTCAAAGTAATTGCGAGGCCCAATTCTTTATTCGTGCAGGCAATCTTACCAGTTCTAATTTGTTCAGTATTTTTCGTCATCTTCATACACACTGAACGTATATTAAATAAAATCTTGGGCACAATAGCAAATTTATAAAAAATTCTCAACATGCGAACTAAGATAATGCATTATTCTACTAGAAAAAAAAAGGAACAAATAACTTGCTGCATTAAGTTTAAACGAAAATGAATTTGCTACCGCCTTCAATAACTGAATCTCCGAAGTCGTAATCAGTCTGCGCACTGGAACTGCGCCGAAACAACAATATATACTTAATAAATGTTGTAAAGAATAAAAGAGGGTGTGAATATTTCATTCTATTACTTTATTCACATAATATATTAAAATGAACTATTATCGTAGACATGTCTTATCTTATAAGTTATTTTACATATATACAGTAACGCACCGACATATAGTATAAGACATATGTGATTTCACTGACGCGATTTCCTTAAATATTATTTTTTTATTAAGTAACTTTACGGCTCATCAATACTAATATCTATTTTAAATTAGATTGCTTCTTTTAGGCTATCAATATACTGTAAATTCTATTTGACTATACATACATTACATACATCATAAAACTACGCTAACTGCATATTAATACGATATTTTCGAGGAACCGAATATTATAATTATAATAGAATTTTCGATTAGTTTGTCGAATTTTTAAATTTTCCAAGGTTATTCAAATCCGATCGACTCTCTTAAGTAATTAATTTCAATGACTCTAAAGTACCACTGGCTTTATGGTAGCCAATGGAATTCAAGCGACGAATTTAGACATTTTTATAATACATTGAGGATTATCGGCCATTAATAACATTATTGTCAGCCTCTTATTGTCAGGACGTTATATTGAAACGAAGTTGTAAATTTTAAATTTTAAAAATGACATTACGATTAGATGCGATTATTTCATTAGATGGGACAATACATTGATAATTTTACCTTGTTCTATCCGAGATATTGAAAGAGATCATTGAGTACGAATCAAATTTTATTAAAGGTGTTTTAACCATTTAAAAAAAAATTGAAATCTCTAAATCCAGTAAATTTGATTGTTGGAAACTTTCGTGGTCTTCAACAACGGCTAACAATAAGATTAGCCCTCATTCGCATCATTACGAAAATCCCAATACTATGCATACCTATAAAAATACACGTATCTACGCCAAAATTCCAGGATCAAGCATTTTGATCACGAGTTGTCATTTGATCGAGATTTATTTATTCTATTAATTTAATCAGATCTCGTGAAAATATTTCCTCGTTATTTTTAATCAACATTATAATCTCAAAAAATTCTGATCATTAACTTTGAGTAATGGTGACGTAACTAATGTACTAAGAAAAGATTGACTAACGGGGCGTGACCCTGAAAAAGTGCATGTCTTTATTAGTTCAATTCTGTTTAATAGACTGAGTACTATCACAAATTCGCTACGTAGCTTCCTTATCTAAATTCTTTTTTCTACCAAATATCGACCAAACAGTTTTTACTGTGTACAAGTTTAGTAAGAAATTCCCAGATTTATACAGGCAAAGAGCGTGTTACGATTAGGGAAGACAACCAGCCAGTATCGCAAATGCCTCAAGAATAAATACATTACTTGTTATAGACATTGCGTGTGAGATTATATTTGATTCACGGTATAATCCATATTGGAGAGCATTTAGTAGAAAGGGAGTATTGTCAATTTCAAAGAATCAACAGGGTTGTAAATTTCCATAGAAAATTCTTTTGGGAGAACAGTAATTTGATTGTCATAACCGATTGACGTATCAGCCGAAAATCATATGAAGAAATCCTTTCAAAACGTATTCAAGTTTTCATTAGCAGATGCAATTAAAACGACTTTTTTCGTTATAATTACTTCAATATTAGTAAATTACGTCGTTTTGACACTTGATGAGTTATCACGTCCCTGAGAGTAACTGACGTCCCCGACGTAAGATGATTTATTCAAATATCTCATTGGCATAGACGCTGATTCACAGGTTATCCGTGTTTCTCATCAATAAGAAACGTTGTCGCGTAGGTATGCCTGCTTTCGGTACACGTGATGCTCGCATTTTCCCCGCCAGGACTGTTTCGTGCAAACTTTGTGCGGTTTCAGAACGAAGCACTTCGTTTGCACCACGTTGAAGAAGAGCTTTCCGATGAAATTTGCTGAGGAGGTACCGGCCATCTTGAGACACGTTCGAAAGCTGTGAAATGAAATACAATATAATTAAAAATAATATTTCCAAAGTGCATCACGTATAGTCTGTGCTTTCCATAATTTGATTTTCAAACGAAAAGGAAAGCTAGACTAAAATGATTTCAAAAAATGGTCCTTAACGATAATACACAATGAGTAATATTTAAACAAACAGATTATATCCCAATGTAATTCTACCAGGTCTCACTGTATAATGAAAGCAACGATAACCATTCGTTTCCAGATGTGCCATGAATCATTAACACATAAATACCACCATAAACGAAATCAGGTCACAAGTGTAAAATCATAAGGAGTAAATGGCTGGTAAATATTTAAGCGTAATATACACCAAGCGTATATTAACGCAATTACAGCAATATCCACTTGATAAACTTCCTCTTTTAATGTCTTGCGCAACGTTACATAAAGCTGCTATCCCTTCCACAAGAAGCCGCAAAAGCAGAAAGACGTGCAAAAGATATTCATATGCATCCACTAAGGAAAATAAGGAGAAGAAATGAAATAAAATATATGCACGACAGACGATCGAGTTGGATGCATCTTACCGCTCGTCACAGGCGCAATGCATAATAGTAGAAATGCCCCAGTTGAACAGACCATAGCGAGATTCGAAAGCAGGAATGTAAAAGGGGCAAGCCGTATCGTGTCTTCGGCAGCAGGAATCAGCGGTACCAAAGCCGCCCAAGTTAGTATATTTGGTAGCGCGATGACCGCGGCCGCACCATTGGGTACCGGGTATCAAAAGGAGTTCCCGACGTCCACGTCTCCCACGTCGTTTCCTGCGATTCCCATTGACAGCGCTCGTCAAGGTATGATAGTTCCTGGATTAATAATATTTTCGAAACCCGCACAGTTGCGCACATGTCAATGAACTACGTAGTGACCCTGATAGCGTGAACTCCTTGCAACGGGTTGAGTGCTGCGTTTCTTAATGCGCATTACATGACAGCGATAAATGATGAATGGCCGTGTACGCTGTGACAATGCGTGGCAATATAGCGACACGGTGATATTGCGATAGTTAGAAGCGATTAGATTGTCAGAAGTGCAAACCAGCGACGGAGCAGACGTCGTATTGAGTCTGGCGGCGGCAGGGCGTCTCCTTATTGTTATATTGCTCTCAGCAGTTAGTATAAATTTTTGGATGATGGTTTTATCATTTTCTCCCACTGTATTCTTACCTCTGATCGCAACCACAATGGCTGAGTGTGAAGGGCATGTAGTTGAAGAGATTGAAGCGGGAAGAGAACGGTGGTATGGCTCTGTGACAGTGGTCATGTCGTCGGCAACATCTGTCCAGGCTATCCAAAGCCCCGAGTTCCTTGTAGTTGGACGCAAGCTGATGTGGACCGCACCATTTTGTTCCTGGAGCTATCATCATCTCCTGAAGGCCTCGTTTTGATCGCCTGCCAATTCCAACCACCCTTTTCAGTGCTAAATGCGTGTTCTCAGTCTATACGACTCGAGGAGGGTACTGATGACCACAGTAAACTTCCGTGTAATTTGTGCTCTTGTGTTTCTGATACTTTTATATCTTTTGAGATACTTTTTTTCATGCATTTACGTATACCGTTTACCAATCCATATTGATGTCCAATACGCCCTGCCATCCGCACTTAAGGAATTAATTGTGCGACCGCGTGGAAACACAGCACGCTTCCAGAGACAAAGGAGAAATGTTTATAGAATGAGTCCGAGCTTTTTACACAACTAGAGATAATTAAATCTTGTCTCAATCATTAAATACTTGTGAATACTTTCGTTACGAATAAAAGTACACAAATTAGAACTTTTAGGGTAACCCTACTGTCCTCTGAAGCCAAAGACAAGAGTCAGCGTTAAAATTGTTATAAAAGTAGTTAAAACTTTACGGTGATTAAATTTCTTTATTCAATAAAAAAAAAACTATCTATTAATTATTTAAGATTGAGAAAACTCGGTCTCCTCTATTCGCATCATCTCTAATCATTTATTCGTATCGTCTCACCTATGATCCCGCATTATAAGTTCATTACGGCTTCTGGATCTCACGTGGTTACATCTATGATGTAATTCCGATACCGGCAGCAGCCAAGAAAGCTCTGCCGGTGTAGTCGAAGATTTCTCGTTGTCCTCGTCCTTCTCAAACACCACGATTCTTGCCTCGTCATCGTAATCATAGGAATGTAGCCCCGCCAAGCAAGCAGCCACTGTCTCACCCTCGGCAAAACCCTCCTCGATGCAATCGGTCAGGGTGCCACCCTCGTAAATTAACTGTAACTTTCGCCCGCTATCCTCCAACCAGATCTGTCTCAGTGCAACGTCCGTATCCCTAAAAGTAACGAAATAACACTGTTATACAAATAAGTTAAATAAATCTTCTAGAAATAATACGAAGACAACAAGGACTCGCCACTGGATACGTCCTTCACGAGAATTCCCAGACGGCTCGCCAGAATGTGCACTTTCATTGTTTTCCTACTACCAGCAGCATTCGTTGCTGAGTATTTGAATTCCCTTAGAACAGTCCTGGAGTACCTTTACCCAGCCACCTACCATCTTACTCAAATTAAATATCTACTAAAGATAACCTAATAATATATTTTGTTCAAAAGGTGTACGTATGTACATACATACAAATCACTATTGTAGGTTAGAAAAATGCACTATTGTTTCTTATACCTTTCACACGCTCTACCAAACCGTAGATAAAATAATTTACACTCGATTAAGCGATCCACACTGTATTAACCCAGCACTGAAAGAGCACATAGTGCATGATCGATGTCCCTTTGTCGATAATGATCTCAGAGGGTATCCGTCGCAGCAGTACAATCTTTGTATATCAGTGTCCATCGTGACTCTATCGGTAAACGATACTAAGGAAGATAATATGGCTGCACCATCTCCATCTGGCAGAATACGTAATTACGACACTTTCGGTGCGCGAGCAGAAGGATTTTCTCTAGTTTAAGTGCAAAGTGACGCTTCGCGGTCCCGAGATTCTACCGTATCCTCGTGGGAGTGTAACAGATGAGAGGCAAAGTAGTGGCCAGGACACGTTGGACTCTTGCCGATCCTAAATCCTTGCTTACTTAACTTGTCGCTTTTCGGCTTAAAACCTTCGCCGAGCTTAGCGGTCGCTGCAAAACTACGGAGGTCGATGAGAGATTTTTACTCTCCTTATTTTCCTTTCTGCTTGCTACTGGTTTTTTTTCTCTTCTTTTATATATATAAACTTCTGTCTCGACCGTACGACGAATCAGCTCGCCTCGTGCGTCGCCACGCATATTTGCCGCGTTGCATGCCACGAGGAAAACCGGACCTGCAGTTTTCGACGGGACGCGTTTTTATTTGTGGAATTCGTACTGCCCTAATATTATGCATGCGATATTCGACCCTGTACTGGACGACATTTTCTATTACGTATTTAAGAATACTTCTGTGATGCAATCTACGTTTGGTAATTATTTTGTCCTTTGATTATTTATTCACGAAATCTCTGCAGGTTTGATTATATGATATATGTATATAAATTTATACATAAGTTAATGTTTAATACATCGGAACAGATACCCAGATGCGATGTGGAACGTTGAAGAATCGTGAGATGCCAAAGAATTCATGAGAGTTTTCACCCGGAGGGTTAAAAATGAAAAATAAGAAATTATCCTTTGAGAAAGTAGGTAAGAACGAGATCGTCTTCTGGTAAATTAGCAAATTGGAGCGCGTGAAACTCTAGCGTAACATTTAAGTGGAAGCCTGAATTCTGATAACAGAATCAAGTTCATCGAATAATACCAAGGAGTGAAAATGTTTAAAAAATTATTTAAACAAATACGGTTAATGTGTCGGTAATACAAATTATAATTTTTTAAAATTTTCTTCAAGCTTGTGGAGTAAAGTATTCTGATATGCTTCGTGAATCCTAATATCGCTTTGGGACACATGCAAAGCTTTATGATTCCGAATTCCCGAAACCAGAAGAAAGTGCCACGATAAAGCGGCATGACAATCGTGTCGTCCTCGCATTAAATTCTGTCGAGCCTATGGAAAAAAAAGGTCATCGGGTATCGCCATAAACAAAATTTCCAAAATGTTTAATAATAATTATCCAGGGACCTAAAACTTTTTCAACCAGTTCTAGGTAATCCAGCTGGGTACTGGCCATCGAATTGGTCACTAAGCAAACGCCATTATATTCGTTGAAATGGTTCGTGTAAACAAAACAGTTCCAACTGAACGCATTTGAAAGAGGCAACTTATGAAGAGTGGCGACATGAGCACAGAATAGAAATACTCAGTCAGTTTTCCACGTGTTGACAATACTCATTGGCATCCAAAGCTTTTCTGTACTATACACAATCTCCCGCAGTTTGGTAAACCGTTGGACGTTATTCGAATAATCGACAAACAACATTTGTACAAGTAATTTCTATACGAGGGAAACGTGCAATGTGTTACAGACCCCCAGTCGACGATGGTCTCCCTTGCGCAGACTCCTGTCCACCTGGTGAACTTCTCCAATTCTCCGTCACGTAGTGTCCTGGTTACCGTAAATCCTCGGAATCCAGACGGAAGACTTCCGTCCGTCGAGTTTATGAAGAAGTGAAGAGTCTTGTCTTGCCGAAGAGCCGCGGCAAGCGACAGCACTAAAAGGAGCTTCAACGCCAGCAGCATCGGGTCCAGTTTCGACTTTTTTCACCTTTGGGTCACTAAACACCAATATTTTTTTTTTTCATAGAGATTTTCTCTCTATCACGATCTATCTATTCTTTCTATTCTTTACAGCGAATCGCGAATCCTTGCAGTACTGAGATAAATCCTGAATTCTTTGGTGTTTCGAGCTACGGGATTATGCGGTGAAGTTGGCAAGATAATAATGCGGTATCCACTCGGTTAACTTGCACCTTAGTATTATAAGTTACTCAATGTAGAATCTCAAGAATCGCGTATACTAATAGTACCGGTACAGTGCGAGCAGCTAGTATTGGCTGTTACAATCGTGGTATTTAACGAACAAGAACGTCTTTTAATTGGTACAGCCTTCTGGATCGCGTTCAAGCATCTTGATTTTCTACAAGTAAATCCAAATTAGATTTTACAGGCTTCATTTAATAAGCTAATATCGATTATAGAATATTAGATCTGGTTGTTTGTATATCCAAATTTCTATCAGAGAATCAGAAAGTCAAAAACGAAATTTAAATATTAATCACCACAATAGATTCACTAAATTTCTTTATTTGCTGTTATCTCACAAGATATCACACGTCTTTTAAATTATCAGTGACCCGAGCATACATACGTTTGACGATTACCTTTAAACCGAGACACGGTATCAGGAACGGCGTACGAACGCGCGAAAATCTCGTGTATGTCACGTGGAAAGGGATCTTATCAATTCGCGCTAAACTTAAGGCACCACGAGACGTTTAGTAAGTCAATGTATTCAAGCAAAAAGACACCTCGAGGGCCAAGCGGCCGTAGAACTGGCGCGAGGCGACCGCGGTCCCCCTTTAAATACTCCGACGTCCCCGGTGCCGTCGGATTCACCTAACCCCCACCGTTCTTCTGCCACCAATGCTTCTCCACCACTGCCAAATCCGACCTCCTCTCTCACTCTCTCTTTCACTATTTTACTCTCTCGCTCTACCCTTCACCTATCACCCTTCACCCTCCCGACCCGCTCATTCACCCCAAATCCAATCCCTCTCGTGGCATCCGAACGCTTCTGCACTCTTCGGCCAATGCCGGTGCATCAATCACTGGGTTACGCAGAAAATCGCGCGTTCTTCTCCATTGTATTGGATCACACGATATTATTCGCATAAATTTATTAGACCCTCTTCCATTACTCTGCACTTTTTATACCGATTTCTGGTTGTCCATGTACTTTTGTCTATTTTCTCTGACAATATTCTCTACACCCTCTCCTAGACCACGTCAACTTTTATCAAGAACCAGGAGAATAATGCATCTGTCAGAGGAAAGGGGGTTTACGCATTAAATCGGTATAGCGAGTACGTTGCTCAGGTCGATCGGGTCTATTTATTATCGATGGATAGGGATGACGGCTACGTATACGCTTTTCCCATCAGTACTGTTATACCGAACGGATGTTGAACAAAAAAGATCCTGTTCTTTGGCCTCCGTAGGGTAGCGACATTTATTTTCCACCTGCGCGGCCAACCAGATTGATAAGAGTCATCGATAGAATATTGTGGCTGTCGATGGCTTCCTTCATGTTCGATGGATTAACACGGTTTCTTCCACCAGGACATTTTTTCCTCTCTCGTAGTGCACCAGATATGCGGATACCTGCATTTGAAAATAGATATATATGTTACAGAGTTGGTTATACAGCTTCGGTTCATTGGTGAGCCGAACCGTAGAATCGTTTGACGATAATAAATTATGCAGCAAGAGCGACGGAGACTGTGAGACTGTATGAGAGAGAAAGAGAGACAGAGAGAGAGAGAGAAATTATTGGTGAGCTAAAAGACGGCCGCTGCAAGCACGAAGAATCTGATAGCTCTGATTGGCTGAACTAGACGGAAGCTCACGTCGTTATTGGCATCCTTCCAAAGGGCGATTTTCGAGAGCCAGCTAAACTTAATTCCTAACGGACCACCGGAGTGAACTTTCAAGCCTAGAGAATACATACTGTCGCTTTTGTAAGCGAGCCTTCTCATAATAAAAAGGGGTACAGTGGAAAAATAAAAAAGGACTCACAAAATGGAAGAAGACGTGGTCATACGCTGGCTAAAATGTTTCACAGCCTTGATCCATGCTTCGAGGAGCACCTTACGTACCTGCAGAAGAAACCAAATGGTTGGAACCAATAGCAGCAAGAACGAATGCCAGCCAAAAGTCGACGTAACCGTGTCCATTGTGCTTAGCTGCGGTTATGACTCGTTCCACTCGGAGGTGAGAGTCCTAAGTGAGCAAAGTAGGTAGTTCCACGCTACTCAATTGTTCGGACCCTCCAGGGCACGCTACTTTTTCTACAAGCCCACTACGTGGTTAGGCCAACTTAACTATGTGGGATCTCGTCCTAACCTCTCCCACGTAAGAGCGCGTCATTATTCGAATAATGTAATAAAACTTACTTTTTTTTTCATAATTTTCACTCTTTACTCGTCTTTGCTTCCTCTTCTTCAGATCATTTTGAATGAATCTCCAGCAGAATCGGTACTTCAGCTCCATTATGTTGCAGGCTTGGCCCAACCGGCGAACATTCAGAAGTGTCCATTGTCGATAGTATTTATTCTCAGTTACGAAGGACGTGTCTACGAGAGGCTATATTCGATTTTACAGGTAAACTGGACACAATTGGCTCTGGTATATTTAATATTTAAGGTTAGTTTTTTATTAGAGCCTCAAAGTTTTATAGGGATTTTCTTACTGGATGAGGATCAAAGGGATATACATGGGTACCAGCCACTAGGACTATTGTTGAGTTCTAAAGGGTCTATAGTACCTGGTTCTACCTGTTCCTACACATCCTTGGAATTATATTACTTCGGAGTACCTTTATTACTCTAATGATGTGAGTCATTGTTTCTTATCTCTAACTTTACCTCGACCTAACCTGCTCCTAGTCTACTGTACCCATTATAAGTTATTGGATACCGAACTAAATGACGGATTAGGTCACTCGAAATTTAACTGTATTATATTTCTAATGAAATTCATCATACCGAAGTGACAGCTTTCTTATTAATTTAACATTATAAAAGAAGCATAGAATCATATGGCTAACCCTGTCATTTTATTTTGTTACAGAAATTGTTAGGAACCTTCTGGAGCTACATCCCTGGCGCCTAGCTAGAATACAGATATCAATCATTCAATCGTTATCAATGACAGGTCGGAGTCTACTAGAAGTTAAAAACTAGACGGTCAGCATGATCCTGGTTGGACTATATAATCTGTTTAGTACTAGACTCTAGGAGAAATCGTTTGAGGATGGCAGGTCGGTATAGCTAACCGCATACTCCGTTGTCTACTAATTAATTTTTATGGCTTCAACTCAGGACTCCTAGACGATGAAACGTGCATTCTTTCTCTCCCTGATCCTGCAAGAATCTTCAGGTATCTAGACGGCAAAGGATCTCCAAAGATCTTCCTTCATTGTCTCAGATATGTCCACGTCAAATTTGACTCTCCTTCTGGAACAATTAGAATTCCATACTCCCTATTATTCACTGTGATAAATCGCAGTACAATTTATGTTACGAGTAACGAGATAGTACCAGTGTTATCAAATCAGTGTTCTTGTTGATTCGTGAAATGCGTCAGGATCCTCTGTTGAAAATCGAATTCTCCCACCATTGGCATTCTCCCCACTGTTTCGTAGCCAGAGTGGCGTGATTTTAACCCTCGTATTTTTCTCTTTTTAAACTCAAGTTGGCGCGACTGGCTGGTCAAGCCGGTCTCTTCAAAGGAACAACCTGGGCGAAACATGAGACACGCATAGACCCTTTAACCCATACTCGAGTGTTAGTTACCTAATTACAACTTTTTTCACGCCTTTTGCAAACGATAGTTACGTGGAAATGCGACTTGCTGTCACATAGTTTAGCAGACTACGAAGTCACTACGAAAATAGAGACGTTTTATGACGTTTAAAATTAGAGACGTACAAAAGCATACGAAATACTTGGATCGGTCAATTCTTGTACAGTCTCTAAAACAAATTAGAGACAAGTTTTCACAAAGATTTTATTCTTTGACACTTTTTTCCTTTTCCACAAAAAAAAAAGAACGAGCATGTCGTAAAGTTTACTTCAAAAATCCATGAAAATTCAATCCCTTCTATTAAACGAAAAAAAACTGTGTGCCGGCCATCACAGTTCGCTAAGGAGAATCATTATACGGATCCTTTCCAGGAAGAACAGAAGCTTTTAGAAATATCCCAGGAAGACTCGGTTACATGTTACCATTGCCAGAAGAGTTTCCCAATATAATATAAGCATTGTTCGAAGATATCCTATGTACACAACAAGTAGTATTAGCATTATATACATATATATTAGAAACCCAGCATAAATACAGAATACTAGCAGATATTTTGGACACTGCTAATCTTTGAAACTCGTCTCGGATAACTCGCTGACCTCTTTAAACCTTGAATTCAAAGCAACGAACGAATAAATCGACGTCAATTGCAAGTAATGCGTAATTAAAATCGTGACGACTGTTTATAACCGATAGTTATCAAAATTCAATTTCCTATTGTAATTCACTCGTATCAGATGACTCGAAAATGCATTGCCTGATCGTAACTAACGTATGCAATTTTTCTTTTATAGATAGAAGAACTTGTTTTCACCAAGAATATCGTAATCTACAATAACATGCAAGTATTGCCGAATTGAATGTATAAACGATTCGAAGAACGAAGACGATGGATAATGACGTCGTAGCAGTCTAAACAGTGACTCCAGTGTATACGCAGTAAGCGGTCGCTTAGGAAATCGCGAATTCCAGCCTCCCTACCGAGATAACCCTCTTACTTGGCTTTATTCTTTATTCTCCCAGTCTGTACGTATAGGTCGCGAGACTCTTCGAGGCCATCCGGCGCATTCAACGTCTTCCGGGATAATTGTCGGGCGCAATGCAATAATTGCGTAATTCCCAGTGCCCTGCGAGGGGTGCCGTTTCTCTCTATGAGTGGTAGACGTCGTGCGAAGGGGGTAGTTAGCCAAGTGGGCTGCGCTACTTATTTTCCAGACACTGAGGCCTGATTCGACTTCAAGAGAATGAAGTAAAGTTCAGGGCCGGAGAGGGTCAGGGGTTAATTCGTTAAGGACGATACATCTTTGCAAAATGCTTGTGTGAGTATATAAAAATTTGTTGAAAACGTTCTAAAGAATGAAACGAATTTTACTTTTTCATATTTTTCTATCCTTTTGTTATACGCTTTTATTTCACTATTTTAAATTACCTCGCAGGCTGGATTACCGGCAAGGTGTATTTTCGTCACGGAGAGTTTCGCTTGAGCTGCCAAGGTGGGACAAGAAATTGAGAAGAGGAGTATAACAATGAATGGCATTACGTAAGGATCAATGGATCTAAGCTACATTGGCCTTGACAGTGACTGAGAAGAATAAAAACAAGGAATACAGTCAATGCTCTGGAAATTCTTGATTCGGCTTGTTCTCTTTTATTATACATTCACAGAGTATGCATCAAGGCTTGTTCAGAGATCCAAGTCGAATTTTTGAAAAATCACAGTAAAACGACCCCATACGCGGATTTGTACCCTCCTTTGGATGATCATTGGGTGTAACGCAAGGCAATGGGGATCCGCAGGCAATCCGGACAACAGAACTCGATACTAATTGATTTTACGAGGAAAGTATATTAACCGTGAAGATCGAGCTATGGTGGTGGGTGCGGATGACACTCTGCTGAGCGATGCATGACGCCCCTATGCAGGGCCGTACGATGAAGTCTTTGCAGCCAGGTTACAGTTATCAATACCATGTAATTTATAAGTTCTTAAAAAGATTTACTAATAATTTTTCAAAACTCAACTACCTAGGTATCTGTGGAGTAATCGAAAAAAGAGCTTCGGTAATTTCAAGCACGACCTCAAGAATCTAGGTTAATAGACTTGGAATAATCCGCAATTAATAAGACCCTAGAATGAAGCCGACCCTGTGTATCCCTCGCTGGCAAAACCTGCATTGAATTATTATAACCATCTGCCCACTACCTACTACTCCAGTACGTCCCTTAAGACCTACGCTAACAGATCAAAGTCCTGTAGCAAAGAGGAATAGTAAAAGTCAAATCCCTGGTGGTTTTTCAAAATGCACATAACGATAACAACGATGGGGTCTTTTGAAACTTTTTTTTTAACACTAATAAGACGAGGTACATGACAAATTGTGTAATACAAAGTACTATCAGCTTCTATCCAAGCTATAGATATTAATGGTTGTAACGTATTTTTTTTACAGTGTTAAATTCATTACGTAGTTGTATAAACAACGGAGTATCTATACAGTCGAAGAGAAAATTGAAATCCTGGAGAGAATTTTATGCCACAAGGTATCCCTAGACGATAATGTACCTGGGCCACAGGCGATCCTCGTTAGGCAAACTGTTTCGTATGGATCAATGATCCTCATTAGGTAATCATCTTTTAATTAACTCGAAGAGGAACGCAGCCAGATAACCATGTCCGTCGATCCGTTAATGATTACTCGTTTTACCGGTCGAAGTCTGTGCTTCTTAGTTGCCGTATGGTTGGCCCATATAATTCGACCGATATCTTTATACAATGTAGTGAAGGAGTCTTTCCCACGTCTATGAACTGTCCTGTGCTCTCTTATCAATAGGTATTTCCACACCGGTTTTCATCCCACTTACACCTGTTACGAATAGATAGTCCCTGATCGTTATAGGATTGATTCATGATCTTTACGATCATCTCACTGTCGTTAATGACACTTCCCACGTAGCATTGATGACACTTGGTTCTGTATGATATAATTATCAAGTCCCAATTCATGGTTGGATGTTGGATAAGTCCCAATATTCTGACCCAGTTTCTTTGTCATACAGGTCATACGTACCATATGCGTATTAAAGATCTCTTTGATCGTTATTCCTCTTAAAATCTGTCTTATAGGCTTCTTCTTTGGTACTATTCTCGTATCTGGCACTTTATTATTATTTCTTATCGTAGAAAAGGAGTATTCACATAGGTCTGATCGTCGCTCTTGTACTGTATTGCCTCTGATCATTGATCCATAGTTCGATACTGATATCTATATTTCATAGAAGAGCTTCCCATGTCCTGAACCTTGTTCACTCGTAAAGCTTTCTACACACTGAGCGATAATTAATTCAAGAAAAAGTTTCATAGGGTCAGTGTAAGTATAGTTAGACTTTGTTTTTACTTTCAATAGCTTCCTAAGCAATTGGGTGTTATGGATTTCTATATCATAAACACTAAATTCTAATTATAAGGATTGAGAAGCTGTGTACATACATTTTATTAGCATGTGCAATTATTAAATTATGGTATTAAATTTCTATATGATATTAACAACTATAATAGCTGCTTGTAACTATTCGTTATCGTAGTCTTATGAAATGTCTACAGATCTGACTTGTCTAGATAAATGTCTGTGTTCATTAAGATACTAGGAAAAATGTAAAAAAAGGTTCAGTGTGAATGAATCCACTAATTTACCAAGTATTCTTAAGTTATTAGGTATGTGATATTTCTTTTTGATTCCGTAACGGTCCTTTTTCTCTTTCACTTCCTCGTGTTAGACAAAAGAGCATAGAGTCCCAGCCGATTTTCTACCTGAATGAAAAAAGAGAGAAAAAGGAGAAGAAATGTGGGACTTACCTGCTAACCTCGGAAATGCCGTGATGTGTCTTTGTACAATCGTATGGTATACCGCATGCTTGACTGAACATTGTTTAACTGCGTTCATTTTTCACTAGATTGTGTTATAGTTGATAGTAATGTATAAGCGGTGATCATGATTAATCTCTGGAATATAACACTCCAAGACAGTACTTTTAAGCAAAAAAATCTGTTCTGCAGTTTTGTGGCCTCACGTTGTGTAGGAACCTTAATCCGCGATTTACGTCGATGCACTTGCACGTGGCAGTCCTACAAAGCCCAGACCTGTCACCGTTAACGCGAATAGTTTGAAAATGTGTTAAATCAGCAATACCCAATGGATTCTATATGGTACATACAACTATAGATACAATAAGCACATATCTATAGTCAATTGAACACGTTGGACATGAAGTGTTATAAATACAAAGATAGAAATAGCATATTCAGGTATCCAAATAGAGAGTGTAGAAAAAAATAGACTTGAAGAAAAATCAACGACCCTAGCCACAAAGTTTGCAGTATTACCTGGAACAGGAAAAAAATTCTCATGAGTTTGTAACAGACCTGTTAATCATCCCAGTTAGTTTCTGCGTGAATTGACTTGATATTTTACCGGGAAAATATATATCTTTTTTACTCCTCCCTTTTTTTCCCTTTTTTTCTGGTACAGTAAGGGAGGTGAGAAGCGTGGTCCTTCGTTCAGAATGAAAATGAAGATTCTGGAAAGGATGACAATAGACCTGACGTTTTCCAGCAAGCTTCAAGGTAATTGATATATACAAATCGTCCTGGCAGGGTGGTTAAGGGTAGCATGGGATGTCAGACGGTAGTCAGGGGATGGCCGAAGAACGGTTGTTTGACGGCACCCCGACTGGCCGAGGCAAGTCTGTGGTATCGCGTTCACACTTGACTGCCCCAGATTTCGGATGCTCCCTGCTTCGACGTTGTTTCTTCGGAAAGAAGCAAAAACCACCCTCTTTCGACCTTCCAGTTCTCATGGAAGCAGTAGCTTATGCCACCCTGACTAAAGGCACAGGGACGAACCTACTTACCCAGCTATTATGTACCACCTGTTTCGCAAGTAACAATGTCCCTACTTCAGTCTTCGCCGAGGGTTTCCGTCTACCTGTCGATATGCAAAGTTGTAAATTAATTCTGGTGACATTCAGCATCTATGTTTAACTGACTTTCTAATCTTTCATTAATACCATGAAATCTCTCAATACGTGAAACCCGTAACGTCTAAAAATATTCATGTTCGCCAGAAGACTTACTGCCTGTAGGGGGGCCTTCTCAGCATGTCACACGACCCAATGAAGTCCCTTCAATGAATATACGTGAGCAACCACTACCATAAGCGACTGATGAGTAACAACCTAGAGAAACAAGTAAGATCTTCATAACCGATGTTCTACAGTTCTCGATAATACATTTCACAATGGAGCGTTGCTCGAAGCGTGAAACACAGTCTCCTCATGCTTCGTCGAACTTGACAATGAGAATACCATAGCATGTTGATTAGGCTGGGTTATCAGCTGTTAAGAAAGTCCCACTAAACTTAACTATCATTAGAGGTATGTAGAGATGCTGTAACAATTAACTGATACGTAAAAATTGCATATTATTACATTTTTGTAGATCACAATCCTCGCGTATGATAATATATACCTCGTCACGTTAACTTTGAAGAAATAAACAAAGTGCAGATGAATGAATGGATTATAACTGTTACAGGTATCTGGCACGTTTTGGCTAAAAGCCAAGGAGTGCGTGTGAATGTGGGAATGTAACGGGTTACTGAATAACAAACGTTTTAACAGGATCCTGGTGGAACTAGGGTGACCATCCTCATGGTATTTAACATCCCTTGGTCAGGTTATATCCTAGAAAGAAATGCATGGATATATGGTCTACTGTAATATAAGATGCTCATCCTATAGCGGCCACGCATTGGCCTTTCGCCAAGCCGTACGCCTCTGGACCATTAACGAATGGGTGGCTTATCAGTTGCTGACTCCGCGATGACCATCCGAGCGATGGGGTGTTTCTATATCCCCGTATCCGAAAGCTCCCCAGCACCAGTCTCATAACTCGACTAGATATTGGCTATAAATGATGAAGCGGTTACCGCGCCTTTTCGACGTACCCGATCGTACGGTTGTCGGTCTCACTAGTTAGTGCCCTGATATCTTTGGAATGGTTGCTCGGTCGGTATGTAGTGCGCAGTTCTATAGTTCCAGGTAGCTTCGTTTGTAATTCGCTGAAACTCAATTTTGTTATGTTTTTTTTGTGCATTGTTTCGTGATATAAAAATTACTTGGATTTTTTTAGAAAGACCTTCACAGATATGTAGCAGAGGAAATCCAGAAGCGGGGATTATTATGGATTTAATGACTGGGAACCCGCATTGGAGTTGATAATTGAATTCTGTGACTTTCCATAAAAAGAAATTGTTACGATAGAAGCTTGTGACGAGATTGAAAGTTATACTCGTTTTCATGTCACAAAATTAAATACTTAAAATGTTGTGCCTCGCTCTAAAACGAACTGTATCATGCTTTTATTGCATGTATATCTAGCACTTTGTAGGTTATGTTTTTATTGTCATCATTCCTGTATATAAATGTAACGAGTGAATCGTTAGCGGCGAAATCCCCTCTCTTCAGAGTCGTCACTGAACAATTGATTGTTATAGGAGTAATTATAGGTTAGCGGGTGATGCAATAAAGAATTGTTGATGCAACGTTCGGTAAAAAGTAATCATGCTCGTGGAATCACACAGAGATCAGAGATTAATTAATGATTCGAAAGTCCAGTAAACTAGCGCGTGAATGTTAAAAAAAAGAGTAGATGCGTAAGGTGTGCTTATTCAAATATGGCGGAAAGAGTCGCGTCGACGGCGCAGTGCTGCCAGAACGGAAATACTCGGTGACGCTACTGGTAGGCTGCTCCCTCCAAAACCGCGCGTGCATTGGCAACATTGTTTTTTGGTAGTTTACAAATAAAATGGCCGATATATGAGGCTATTTTGTATGGACAATAAAATATGCAATTCCATAAAATTAATGACGATTACTCGTTCGCGGCAGTACGTTAGAGTGAAATATCGGTGGTCTAAACTGCGGTAAAAGTACGTGTAGTGCAAGTGAGTGCGTGGGAGTGCCGTAGGAAGAAGGTGGAGGTTGTCTTTCGGGAGCCGTGGACGCCGCGAGCCTCAAGAAGACCGAGAGGGAGAGAAACGCTGCGAGCCCCGATATACGCGCGAGGCTCGCGCGGCTCCCGGATTTTTTTTCATTGGATCACACTGGCACGACAAATACACGAAAACGGCCTCAGAATTGTGAAGCCTCCTTATAGCACGGAGCACCCTCTAACTCGTCAGCTCCATTTTTATGGGCATATCTGCCTCCTGGTGCAGGCTACGTCGCAGGGATCCACGGCATACAGAGCCAGCAGTGCTGGACAATCCGTAACTTTCAACCATACGATACATGCCAACACAGGAAGCAGTTGACTTTTTAGGAGTTGCACTCTTATTTCCCTTGTATCTTCTTTGCTGAGTTGTTCTCTAGTACCCAAGCTCCTAGAGCATCTAAGGCCCGACACCGTTCGGGCAGATATGATACCCAGCCTTGTACCATACCACCGAGATACTGGAGCGTGACGGGTTATTTTACCTAGAACCTCTTAAGATATTTCCTGGAGACCAGTTCGCTGTAGTCGAACAATCCAGTGCAGATGATGCATCGGTAGACACGGAGGGGCCTACTAGTACTGTGGCTAGCCAGAGCTCCAACCCCTCCGTTACCACTTTGACTAAGATGTGCACTACTCCTGGCAATGCAGGTACCGGTTTCGGGTACGCTTGGTCGTTTAGCGGCCCTGGAACCGAAACTCGTGAGAATGCACAGAGTGACCTTGCTACTAACATCAGTTACGCAGTCAACAACAATCAAGACCAGGGTTCCAGTCAGAAGATACAAGTGGATATTAAGCCAACCAAGGTCGCTAATAGTGCTCATCGTAGACCTATGTTTGCAATGAATGAGAGTTGTCAACAGACCCCTACGACACATCATGGTCACACAGGAGCTCACAATCAAACACATGGAGGGCACGTTCGTACTAAGAAACATCATGATGCTTTTTCTCTAACCTGTGACAAGGGAGGTTGTAACTGTGATGCAGCACATCCTACACCCCCGCCTTCATTATTCTCCAACACTTTAGTTTTTACAACCGCAGACAAACACGCCATGAGCAAACATTTCATGACGCCCCTGGGTCCGCTGCAGCTCACCGTTGAAGAGTGCAATGAAATCCTTATGAAAAGAGCGGCTGCTGCATCCAATCAAGCAAATGCAAATAATGTTGCTGCGAGTCAGACAGATACAACAGCCCATTTTGGACATGTGCTAACCCACGTAAACACCACCCAGATTGAGACTAAGGTTAAGCAGCAGCAGGACATGGGGAGTCAGGTACGTGTTCCAAAGGAACGACCTTATTCCTGCTCCGAGTGTGGCAAATCCTTTCTGCTGAAGCATCATTTGACAACCCATGCGCGAGTCCACACCGGAGAGCGGCCCCACATCTGCGTCCACTGCGGAAAGAGTTTCGCGCACAAACACTGTCTCCACACTCATCTACTCCTGCACAGCGCGGACAGACCTTATCAGTGTCGCGAGTGTAAAAAGTCCTTCACGTTGAAGCATCACCTGGTGACGCACACACGTGTACATACACGCGAACGTCCGTTCGTCTGCCAGGAATGTGGTCGAGCGTTTCCCCTGAAGCGTCACCTAGTGACCCATAGTAAATTCCATTCAGGGGAACGTCCCTTCGTGTGCGAGGAGTGCGGCGAATCCTTCTCACAGAAGGACCACCTTACAATGCATTCGCGTTTCCATGGCAGTTTACATCCTTTTGTATGTCACGACTGTGGCGCAACGTTCCAGAGGAAGTTCGAGCTGGTGAACCACGGTCGGCTACACGGCAGGGTACCTCACTCGTGTACTGTCTGCGGTAAGGAGTTCCTGCAGAAGAGAACGCTCCTGGCACACATGCGGCTTCATACCGGTGAAACTCCCTTTGCCTGCACCGTGTGTGGTGAGGCCTTCCCCAGGAAGGTGGACCTGGTGACTCATTCGAAGATACACAATAACAACTCCAGCACCGATGAGAAATCGCTCACGTGCAGGTAAGTTTCTGCGTTTCCAGGTCCGCATGCTCCTTCTTGGTGCACGGATGCATTGGGTAAACGCACTAATCAATCTACTAACGTTCGAGCGACTAAAAGACGGGGCTTCCGGTCCACTCAGTTCGTATTTAAAAATCTCACGATCATTCCCATATTATCTAAATGGAATTCCATCAAGGAAGAGTCCAAGACCAATTGTCACAGTCTCGAGTCTTGAGTTAACCCATCTCTCGAATCGCGCTTTAGTCTTACCGGAAGCCTCGTTGTTCCAGGGAATGTGGCTTGGACTTCTCGAATCGGGAGGCCCTCACTTTACATTTAAGGTTACACTCCGGCGACAGGACACTGGTGACCGATCTGTGCGGATTAGCGGCGGCCTTCCAGCAGACTCCAGGGCACTTCCTGACGCCCAACACCACTGGCACTCATCAGGTAGACGTCAGATGCTAATGAGAGCTCCACGACAACGTCGCATAACATTAAAAATTAAGTATTTACAGATGAATGGACCGATCGGTACCCCCGGCGTCAGTCACATGCACGGTGCTACGCAGACCTCACCGCCAGTGGGGACAGGACCGAAACCGAAACCTCATCTCTGTCCGGACTGTGGACGCGGTTTCGCTCAGAAGCATGGCCTTTCGCAGCATCAGCGGCGTCATACGGACGGCAGTTGTCACATACGATCACATGTATGTGATAAATGTGGCAAAGCATTCTTCCAAAAGAATCATCTGCTCCTCCATCAACGTCAGCACATGGACCCGCCACCGAGTATACTACGGCAACAGCAGAGGCAGGCGGCTCAGGCAGCAGCCCAGCAGCAACAGCAGCAGGCCCAGCAACAACAACAACAGCAGGTGCAACAGCAACAGGTGCAACAGCAACAGGTGCAACAGCAACAGCAAGTGCAACAGCAGTCGCAAGTACAGCAGCCTCAGCAGCAGACGTGTACTGTGGACACGAAAGCAATACAGCTGCAGGCAATACAGCAGCAGGTCCAACAACAAGTCCAGCAGCAAGTACAGCAGCACCAACAGCAGCAGCAGCAGCAGCAGCAACAACAACAGCAGCAGCAGCAGCAGCAGCAACAGGCGTGCTCAGTGGACACGAAAGCAATACAATTGAACGTCACCATGTGAGACGGTATAAAGAGAAGGGATTGGAGAGTCCCTGAAACGATAGCACTCCCGAACGCGCACCCTGCTGCCACCCTCTGCACGCACTTCTCTTGTACTAACATTACACACTAGCTATATTTATTATCTCTAGAATCAAGTATGAAGTAATCAATTTTATTACAAGAGTATATATACAAATTATACATATATTCTAATTATATGTAAGGCTTGTAACAAGAAAAATAAAAGTAACCATATATTAGTGTTTTACATATACTTTATAATATCATTTACGTCTAGATATGTAAAACAAAGTACTAAAAAAATTAGTTGCCTTATTGAGAAGATGAACTTTAATGAATATCTTAACTCTATTGTTTGGTGAATATTTTTCCTTTTTTTCATTTACTTTTAATTCGTAGAATATCACTTTATAAGAAAATACGCATATTGAATAAACAAAGAAAAAAATAATTAACAAGAACCCGTCTACCATCCCAGTATCGGTCTCGACAGCCGCTCTGTGCCTTCTTATTGCCTTCATAATTATATTCCTTCAAAGTGCCCTCCTCGCATGGATACGCCAAGCAAGTGGAGTCTCTTAATCAGACACTGCGCACTTGCCATTCACACTACGGGTACAAGGTCTATTCCACAAGCCATTTCGGAGCAACACGTTGTCTTTGTATCCTCTTCCTAACAATCTATTTGGAACCCTCTCAAAACCACTCTCTATCATCTGTTCCAGGGTATTTACCATCCTACCCATATATAATGGGTAATCATAGGTAGGTTTTATAATGATGCAGTCATAGTTTACGCAAGTAGCATAGCCACTTGTTGGCTCATGAAAACCCAGCAGGTTTCATGCACGGTCTGCAAAGTGTCGTGGGTTTCGACCGTTTCGACGTAGCAGACACCTTCCCCACCACGACTCACGATTGTACTGACGCCAGCGTCAACTGTCGGCTATGTCCGGAAGCTCGTACGGTGTCATGCGCATGCGTCGAGCATCGTTCATCCCGCCTGCAGACGAACCGAAATAAATCGAACAACGCTGAGCGGATCAGCAGCACGGTGCTCGCTGGACGTGAACGCTCGCGCAGAGTGATGATCAAAACGAGTTGTTGTTTTTCGTGGGCCGCGCGACGACAAAGCCGTGATCCACGCTGAAAGACTGGAAAACCCATCGAGAACATTTGATATCGTTCGCGGCCGCAGCCACGGATGCATATGGAGGTATGTAACCCTCATTTCAGAGCGAACTTCTCGCACGCGTCTTTGTTTGGTTTAACAACAGACTCCTGCCATTTTGCTTGCTCGTGTATTTTCTCATTATAGTTTTCCCATTCTGGACTACAACTGTTACTATGAGGATTTTCCCTCTGACTTTCCATTAATATCCGATGTCCCATGGATCTCTTTCCACTGTATTTAACCCGTTGCATATTACACAATTTGAATGCACTTGATACGCAGTTGATTTAATCGTCCATGCCCGATGTCATCGCGCTTCAACTACGCAATACTATTTTTGAAAAAATCCATCACCCCCTGCGAAACTCATGGATATCATTTCGCGAGGCTTGGAAATTCCAGAGTATTACAAATATATTGCTGCTTCTCGTTCCTGAAAGTCGCGAGCAACTTTCTATCGCTCTTTGTATACACAACTCAGCTGACGGACCTGTCAGCTGCCAGAACGACGCGATTGATAAAAAGATAGAACTTGTACATTGTCTTGTTTTCTATTAACATATTCAATCTTTATTAGTACTCCACTGCTAAATCATCTATACCTTTCTGTGTTTTTACAGTAATTTAATGTCTCCTCGCAATATACCTCTCAATCTGTGACCTGCCATTTCTCCTGTATCGACTGTCACGTTCGCATCACTGTTTCCATCGTCTTTATTCCACGACAATTACTTCTAATCTCAATGGAGTTCGCGAAGAGTACCGTTGAGAATGATGCACCTTATAACGGGAACGATTTTGGGATCGTTAAAAGAAAAAAAAAGACATCAAATCTATTCATCGTTCACCGTTCGATCTAGTCGTGTCCTAACGGATCTCACATTACATTATTGGATAAATTGTTTATACTAAACGGCGTCAGAACGTATGTTTACGACGATAATAACACGTCGAGATACGCACCTACTAAGGAGTGTCGCCAGATAGCGTCAGTTTCTCTGCTTTGTGTACATTTACACAGCTGATCGTCCCCTTCGGAACCTACAAGCATCCATTGAACTTCAACTCTCTATGTACTATCTCTACCCCTCTCTACCAATTCTCTCTTTATCTTTCTTTCTCTTTACGTATACGAATAAAAATACATTTTTCATGCAAAGACTTGTGCTCTTGCACGATTCTAATATGTCGCGTTTACTCGATTGCGTCGTATTTTTTTCCTTGTCTGAGTACACAGCTGATCGTTCTGCTGCGTACAAGGCATTCATTGATCCTAGGCGTCTTCTTCGCGTAGTTAGCGCTACAGCCTAAAAATAATTCTATAAGTATCTTACGATAAGAGATTGATACTAGGCATTTGTGTATATCCTATTGCGTTCTCGTTTAACTTTTATTTCTTTTTAGATATATATATATATATATACACACAGCTGATCACGTACAAAGGGTACATCGTTCTTGGCATTGCTTCTAGGCAAATCGTTGCTGTCGATAAGTACATGACGAACAAGCGATACCGATCGAATAAAAAATTATCGTGTCGTGATTGTCGAATAGTAACAATTTTTCTGCTTCTAAATGAAACAAAGGAATAATACTCTTGCGTAATGCAAGTGCACTATAGTACCTTGCGTTGCAGTTAAACTATGTACATACTTAGGTAAGATCGATTATCGAACGTTCTAAATCTAAGAATGCCTCGATGCAACGAAAGTTCGAATTTCACATAGACTTTAGTTCGTCGTGTAATTTATATTTAGCAACCTTTAATCATAATAGAACTAGGTGACATAACTAGCATATATCCAGTGCGTGGTATAGGCACAGTTAAAAATTAACAGTCTCTCTCCCCCTTCTAGGACTAAGGACAGCGACCTGATTTTCCACTTCTCATTGACCTCTATACACTGTGACCTATTTTTTTTTGTTTTAATGCTACCCTCGATCCCGAAGCATAGGAGAGTCTCATGTCGTCCTTACACTCTGGTGAAACATTGACCGTCTTAAGTCCAGAAGATGGCAAGGGACGCGGAAGCATCTAGACCTGTTGGACGTTGGGCTTTGTGTACGTTTTGCAGCTGATCGGACTGTCAGCTGTACGGGCAATAGGGAGAAGTAGACAGAGTCGCCATCTGACGTTCTCCAGAGGATTCAAAGTTTCTAGAGATTTCGTGGAGTTTTTTTGTTCTATTGAGAAAAGAGAGCGAGAGTGTCGCCGCGTCGCAGGGTGAGAGAGCGAGACGGAAAAGATGGCGGACGCCAACTACCTTTTATGCCTCTGCTATTTCAGTGCCTCTGCAACGGTGATTCCTCGTTCAAGACAGAAGGCGTGACTTGTCATTTCTCTTTCTCGTTTTCTTTCTTATTCTGAGTTTCTCCCAATGCACTCGCGCTTACCCGATATACACTGGCAAGTATTATTGCTCTTGCCGCTGGCACTCGCGGCATGTTACTCCCGTATAAATAGACGCCGAAAGGAATTTGCCGATGGATGCTCCCGGGGAGGGGGGCTACGACCAGCGGATACTCGCACGACTTTATTTACCTCGATACCGAAATATCCTAATTAAACATTCCTGCCGGTCACGATATGGTTGTATCTCAATGAAGGAATTGTCTCCGTAGGCGGTACGGTAATTTAATCGACGAGCTTCGAGCGACTTTCTTGGCGTCCATTGTTTTCTTGTAATTGCGCGCTCAATTCGTCTGGGTCCCCGTCGAAGAGTATTGCGAACTAGATAGCCCGGGGCGGGGTAGGGGAACGGTACGCGCGTTCGCTCAATAATACTAATGAGCGAGAGGAACAGAATCGTGATTAGCCTTTTGTTAAACTTGCTCGGACCATTCAATTGCTATGAAAAATACAATTCCTTACCTGTTGTGCATGTACACGATTCTCGTTAGGCTTGTACAGAGTCAATGAACTCTCGGAGCCCCGTCTGCTAGAAACTCTTTGTTTCTTTCGTTTGTACCTATACGTGTATATGCACGTATATATATAGGTATACAGACATAACTGTAATTAAATGGGTAATTCAATGATATACTTGACTAGGGATTCCTTGTCTGGCACGGGAATATATTTTTTCTTCTCATTGTTTTGAACCAGTCTGACTGTTTCTTTCTTCTTACGCATATCTTTCGTGGTACCTTGCTTGTACGAGACGTCAAGGTCGGGAATGTCGGGCGTTCACGAAAATTGGGAATATTATGAATGAGAGTCTGTTTCTCTTGGACGCCATTTATTTACGTCTGTTACTTTTTCCGACGACGCGACAGAAGGTAGGTCGGTCGGCTTCTGCACATGCGCAGCTTTACTTCGCGTTGGGCTCTTTCTGAAAAGCCATAGGAGAGACTGCTGTGCGCATGTACACGCAATGTTTGTATATATCCACAGCTGACGGGACTGTCAGTTATTGCTTGTAGGTTTTACTAGATGGGCGGAGCGGAGGAGGGAGGAGAATTAGGGACAGGGGAAAGACGCGCATTTTCCTAGGCGCCATGTTTTCACTCTCCTCGATAACATTGGTGCTCTCTCGGTGTTTATTTGTATGGCGATTGGCGATTAGATTTTTCTTTTTTTCATACGACAAGGAACGTTTTTTTTAGCTTTTGACTTGTTTAGCGAATGACATGTAGGCAGGTTGCTGTTTTTGAAAATAAAATAAATGACAGTTACCCTCGTCCGTCCTGGCGGGAGCGACGGATATTAATGGACCAGCGGGAGCGTAAATTCGTACACTTAAGGTGCCAGAGCGTCAATTGAAACCTCATAAGATAATATCATATCTATATCGATCCCGGTTGTTATCTGTTTGTCGAATTTCATTGCCTCTCGTTGCGCAAACACGGGGATTTACACTAAGACTGTAATTTCTGTTGCGCACGTCGCTTCCGTGTTTTGCTTCTTCAACTCGAGCGCAAATAACTGATCGAGGCGATTGATAAATCATGAGGCCTATTGGATTCGTGATAAAAATTTAAGGGGCACTCGTCGGATAGCTGCTAGGTGAAACGATACGTGCCCCCCTCGCTACTGCGAGCTTTGCTTTCTTTCTGTCTCTTTCCGATTGTCATAAAGGTTAAGCTTAATTGGACAATTGATTTTATGCTTTCTGTCGATAAGAAAACTGTGACCGTCCCCTAAAGCAATAGTCTCGTCTCTTGTAGTTATACGGAAGGCAACTCCTGTTAGCCGTGGTGACTTGACTTAGGTATTTAAAAAAAAAGAGAAAGAGTCACCACAGGGATCCGAGACAGACTTCGCGGGAATATCGACGACCTTGACGAGTATTTTGACTCGAATCTTGCGTCTCCTCTGCGAGACTTCTTTGTTCGTTCCCCGTGTCTACGGGATTGTATTCGCTGGGTCGTGACGCTTCGTGTCTCTCGCTGGAATTCTATTCTTTAGTCCATACGGTACACTGCGTTATATTACGTGCAATAGTTGTCATGGGGATCCTTTGACGTTTTATTAGAGACAAGTGAAAAATGTTGGTGCGTAGTAGGAAAAAATTGGACAAGGATCATTCGTGTGGTCGTTGAGCATCGTCTGATTGCCTTTTATCTTATTGGCTATATATATATATATACGTGTGTACATTGTTTTTATCAAAGAAAGTCATTGTTTGATTATCATTGTTTTGACTGTCTGACCAGTTAGTTAGGCGTATTAATTGGACTAATGCCGATGTCGCCGTACCTTGGAATTTTCTTTGCTCCGCGACGACAAGGCCGACGGACGCTTCTTTTTGACGGTTGGTAATAATGGACGCCGTCTCTTCCCTGTGTTTGAAAAGCTGTCCGCGCGCGCTCGTACAACGCGAAGTACGTGAATTGTTGGTTTATTGTACTTCCGTTTATATCGACTGTATCAATTTTACTAGAAGTGTTTTTTTATTGACGCTCGTTCACCCGTCGTAACGTTCTTTCAATGTTTTGTATCACGCAAATCCCGAGACCGCTCGTACCTCCCATTTTATTTTTGCCTACGATCGATTATCGATTCGACCCTTGACTCACTGATCCTCGCCAACTTCATACAGCGCGGGATTTTCGATTCGTAGTCTTCACATTTCTTTCCTCCTTCTCTCTTCGGATACGATTGCTCAACACGCCATTAGCGTTGCAATTAGCTCGATTGGGTTGTTTGAAAAATGGAACGTAAACTCGCGTTTATTATTTTCGTTCGTTTGCCGCGGTAATTGCAGTTACGAGCGACAATATGGTTTATCTTATCGTTAACTCGTGAGAAGCGCCAAACTTCGCGTCACGATTTCGCTCGAGACTACAAAGAAAAGAGTAAATACAGTTGAGTAAAAATTTCTTCGTGCCTTTTTTTTCCTCCACCACTTTGCTGTTTGTTCCAAGTATTTGATATTGTCTGGGGGTCGAATCGCGATATTTTTTCTCTTTCGTTTACATAATTCCTCGCCATTTTACGTGCCTAGGCGCTTCGTAAGAATCAACCAAAATGACGCTAGACCTACTGCTGACTTGAGTGACAGTCTCCGGGACGAGTAAATGGAATTAAGACTCGTTTGAGTCAGCAATCTGCGGAACAATGCACTCATCTTTCTTCGGCGCTGTGATTAAAATGGCGGCGGTTGATTTTCTTCGTAAGAAAGAGAGAGAGAGAGAGAGAGAGAGAGAGAGAGAGAGAGAGAGAGAGAGAGACTAAACAACATATACACTACTAGATTCATCTTAGATGATACCTTGATTAATAGTTTTTATTTTTCTTACAATCTCGTAAGACCTGTTCGGTTTTTCATTGACGATTCGTCCAAAAACTTTGAAGGTTCTTTTATTTCGACAGCCACGTGATATACGAGCGCAGTTGGAGACACTTTGCCGGGAAGTTCCTGGCTACGTTATTACCAAAGGATGCGGAGAACGGCGGTGAAATGTATTTTTTTTTTACATTTTTTTAAAATCACATTCATTTTCATTCCTTATATACGTATCACAGCACAGTATGTTTATCATTAACCACCGTATACACTGGTTAAATTAATAATATATCTTTAATTTGTCATCGTACGGCTTCTCAGGGAAACACTAACAATGGAAAAATATACAATTAATGACTAGCACATCCGGTATCTGTCTCGTGTAACGGTATCATGAAATTAAAAATGTTATTGAGTGTGATTATTTTTTATCTTACAAATAATTCTCAAACGCTATCAGATAACGTCTTTGCAATTAATATCGTTACTTGAGATGGCAATCAAGGTTTTGTATTTGTTTATCTATATTTATGTCTTGCGAAATTCGATGATTGGTTGAAATCTATTTAATACGTTGGACAATATCGTGGGGTTGATGAAATAAGAAATATTACGTCATCAAGACATTGTAGTCTAACGACCGATTAACGTAACGACAGTTCAATCGATCGATGTCAATAAATAAATGTCCGACGTTGTCACGGCATCCCAAGTACAGTTTCTCGTTCTCTGTGCGTGTTGAAAAAAAAAAAAAGGGTCACGATTGCATGGGATCTCACGTTTATTTTTCTTTCTTGAATCACGTAACCAGTTTTCTCTCGTATTAAATCGTCAATTGAATGTTATTAACGAATCAACTGGTTTACAGGTGTCCCCGAACCGGCGCTGCCTGAACCAGCTCAACAGCTGATCGGAGTACGAAGCGGCGGTGAACGGGGCCACTATTGCACCACCACCCCGCGAATACGAGAAATCACGTACGACACCTATTGAGTATCCAGTGTAGTCCTGGTGAAAAGTCGCAGCAAGAGGAAGGAAGTAAAAGTAGCAAGGAGAGTCGTTGGAGCCCCGAGGGTCAAACTTTTGAGGAGTACCTGACGAGGATAAGGAAGGGAAAAAGAAAAGAGAACGTAAAAAAAAAAAAAGAACACAAAGCCAAGATACTTTTCGGTAGCTTGGATCACGCCATCATGGTCAAAACTTTTCAAGCTTACCTGCCCTCCTGCCACCGCACTTACTCGTGCATTCACTGCCGTGCTCACCTAGCCAACCACGACGAACTCATCTCTAAGGTGAGCTGCTACTTCACCAGGTAACTCTTCGACGAACCCTACTACGCGTAACGGATGTGACTCTTCTCGCTCGTTGATACTCAAAGTAACGTCGACTGGATCCAATCGCGTGTATTTAACGAATCCTTTTTCTCGATTTTCTTTCAGTCCTTCCAGGGCAGCCAAGGTCGTGCCTATCTCTTCAATTCCGTGTAAGTATGTCAGCAATTGGTCTCTTTGGCGGTATCTGCCGTTACGAGTGACACGATATTATCGTACTTGACCTGGGTTATATTTTGTAAGAGAAAATTTTACGGCACGGTTACCAAGTACTTTTAGTGTCGCGGATGGTGTGCGCTGCTAATGTTTTATAGCAGTCGAGTCTAAGGCGTCGTTTGAATAGCGTTAATCGGTATAGTTGAAGTCAATTGGTAATGTCTAATGGCTGGCAAATGCCTTGTTCACTTCTTTTAAACTGACAATCTTGCGAGCGATTGAAACGAGTCGAGTTTCATCTGGCGGAAGCTGGAACTGTCAACTAGATGAATTTACTTGAAGGTACATGGTAGGAAATTGAGCTAAAGTCTGGTGTTTTTTTTTTCTTTTCTAGGGTGAACGTGGGTTGCGGTCCTGCAGAGGAGCGAGTTTTGTTGACTGGCCTTCACGCTGTCGCTGACATTTATTGTGAGTGCTGCAAGACCACCCTTGGGTGGAAATACGTAAGTGTCTTTTAGTATATTGATTAACGTAGGGAATTGATTTTTTGTCGTGCCTCGTTTTCCTGTAAGGGACTACGGTTGCATGATTTAGGCTAGATTTGCTTACTGTGCGCAGTTGGACGATCTGAGAGATCTCCTTTAATGGAATCATGATGCTTGAATATCAATGAGCTTTTATCAATTCATTATGGTAATGATAATTCCGGCTATAAATTAGCGTCTGCGTATCGTCAGTTGTATACGATTCATTGATCCGTGCCGTTTGCTTTGGCTGTTTTATCTTGTTTCAGGAGCACGCGTTTGAGTCGAGTCAAAAATACAAGGAGGGCAAATTCATCATCGAACTTGCCCACATGATCAAGGAGAATGGATGGGAGTGAACATCGGGGGAAGTGTGAGGATGGTTCGCGGTATCCCGTTCCACCTCGCCGTGATACTTCCCTCGCTGATGAAGAAGCGCCTACAATGTTGTTCTAATTGCAATGTGTGCGGCACCCTATCTCCTGTTGAACCACCAACGAAAGTCTGTGATTTCATTTGTGATTTGTAATCTTAGTAACGTTTGCGTTTCGGACGGTTCGAGACCGATTTTTCATTTTGCCGATCGATTCGAGCGTGCGACGATGACGGCGGCGTGATCCGCGTCGGAGACGGATCGGCCGTCCCCTAAGTATTTGTAAAGAAATTATTTTTCGAGGAAAAACAAATGCAAAAAATAACGATAGAAGTATAAGGAAATGACAAGTGTTATATAGAGACGCAAAAGCTGAGAAAGGAGAGGGAGTGAGAGAGATACAAAGAATTCACTATTAGACGTATGGAACAAAAAAAAAGAAAAAAAAAGAAACAAAGAAAGAAATCGAGAAATAATAACGAAAAACAATTAGTCACGTGTGATGAGTCGGGATGATGAGTACTGACGATCTTGGCGCACTTGACGATAACAATGAAGAGGAGACAGAAGGTGCCATGCCGGATATGACGATCAAAGAACCAGGATGCTCTCTGCGAGCAGTGGGGTGCCCCTCTTGATTTTCATTTATTTCTCCGTGAAGAGCGAGACAAATGGCGTATTGCGACGTCACTCGCGAGGAACGTTAAATAAATAATTAAAACGTGCGGGGCACCCCGGCGACCATTTTTTACATGTTATTAAATGCACCGGAGCAGCGCGAGTGCCACAGACTTTGCTGGACCCGACTGCCTGCCTGCCGCGTCTATCATTGGAATTTCACTGCCGATATTCCTAATATTAATTAAGATTGCTTGCGACGCGTCTAGGCGTCGCGGGACTGTAGAACTAGCGTTAGCCTACATAATAGCATACTAAAGCCTATATTACAATATTATGTAGGACTCATGAATGTAGACAGTAAGGATATGTAAGAGTAAGGCAAGAAGAAGGTGAGCATGAAGAGAGGAGGGAGGGAGGTCAGATTCAAGTGTGATGGGGGGAACGATCAGAGCGAGAGAGAGAGAGAGAGAGAGAGAGAGAGAGAGAGAGAGAGAGAGAGAGAGAAGAGTGTCGATGATAAACTAATACAAAAAAAAAACATCATTTAATATAGTATATAAACGAAAAGGAAAAGCTCTGGGATTATCGTGTCCGTGTATGTGTCTGAATTTTACGTTCACCATGCCTGCCAAACAATCTGTTTGTCTGCCAGTTGCCACTATTACTATATTAATAACGTCGTATCATAACAACACAGGTTCACATTTTTCGTCGGCTCCGCAGGGTGTGCTGTGACTGGATCGTGTGTCGTTGTCGTCGTGAATATCACTATTATGGGACTGCGCCTTCCTATGCACGCACTAATTAAATGAAGAAAAAAAAAATACCAAGATGATTGCTCATTACTTTTTAATATCGATCTCATTTGTAAATATTTAATAGGGATTCCGGATTGAATGCGGTTGATCTACACCGCGTGCAGATAGCAGCAGCGTTACTGCGCGCGGACGCGAGCCGTTGTGAATTTAGAATGTGAAGAGAAAAAAAAAAGAAAATAAGAAAAGTGTCGCGATCACTTTTTTTTTCCTTCGAACTCACGTATAATCTCATGAAATTTTTTCGCGATTCTCGCAGTCCGTACGATCGTGTCCAACGATCGGCGTGATTTTGCGTCGACCATATGCGCGACGTTAATCATTATTATCACTTATCAGGTTATGACCGTTTAATTATTAATGTCATTGTTGTCCTGACGCTCGATTTAGTTTTTCATCTGCCTTATAGGCCATTTTTTTACTTCGTATAGGAATTCCTCGTTTTAAAATTCTTGTATGTCCCCACCCACCCTAACACGTTTAGTTTAATACACTTACGTAGGTGACTTTCGGTTGCTCTACTCGCCTATTTACCGTGGGACGTCTCATTAGCGAACTGGGAGTGACGATATTGCGAAGTAGTCATGAATGTACTGATCATTAGTCTTTTAATTAAATTGTCATGATAACTCGAGATATTATGCCTGTATGATTTCTTATAAAATAAGTATTGCGGTTGCAAAGAGGAATACCAAATAAAGCATGGCCGTACGGAAAGACAAAAGTGATAAATGGTTAGGCTTGAACCGCATAGAGCAATTTTTATTCTTTTGTACAATTGTCTTTTATTACGAATATAATGTTATTCATAATGATGAAGCAGGATTTTGTTGTAGCACGAATTTATCCGAGTTACTTATTGAAACGTTACGCAACACAGTATTACGTTCATGTAGGACGAAAATGTGCGCATATCAAAATATTGTAAAATTTGGGTGTCTTGAGGACAAAAAAGTTGTCACCAGACAGCAGCTTATTGATTCTACCAGTTTGTTACGTTCGGTGTGCGATGGCGAGTAGCGACCGTAGCTAAGAAGCGGCTCTTCTAAGCGTTTATTAGAAATCTTAGTCTACGGGTAGGTTAATTGCGTTGACTTTGTCTTTTTTTTTATTGTTTAGTTAGCGAAATAAAAGATAGCAGTAAATTTAGAGGTTTTTTTTTTGTATTGCGCTAGGTATATGCATTTTGGGATGGAGATGCAATGAATTTGTTGAGGCGTGTAACCGGTTGCATCTGCGTATCGATGCATCGCTTGGCGTCGCGACTTCTCGTAACATTAACGCAGTCTCTTTACTGAGCGAAAATCCTTTAATGAAATGGCATACATATGAAAGTGCAGTGTGGCTCGCGCGTGAATCGGTGATACGAATGAATGTGCCGGCCTAATCCTCACGCTGTCTCTCAGAAAAGAGTACTTTTTATATTAATGTGCTGAGATATATATATATATATATATATATGTATGTATGTATATATATATATCTACCTTAATATTCCTTTATTGCCCTCGATCCTCTTCCCTTGTATCACTCACTACCTTCATTCCTTGTTGATGCCTGTTTACTGGACCACCAAGTTTGTAGATTCAAGCCTATGTATGTATGTATATATATATATCTACCCTCGCGCGTGAATCGGTGATACGAATGAATGTGCCGGCCTAATCCTCACGCTGTCTCTCAGAAAAGAGTACTTTTTATATTAATGTGCTGAGATATATATATATATATATATATATGTATGTATGTATATATATATATCTACCTTAATATTCCTTTATTGCCCTCGATCCTCTTCCCTTGTATCACTCACTACCTTCATTCCTTGTTGATGCCTGTTTACTGGACCACCAAGTTTGTAGATTCAAGCCTCCACTAAACCTCCAACACCACCACGATTTTGCTTTGTAAACCATGTTCGTAATAAAAAATAAAAAAAGATATTTACTCGAAATCTTACGGTGTGATTATCGTGTTCTTTTTAACCTGTCTGATGAGTTTATAGAGAGTATTGAGTAGGAGTGGAAAGCTAAATGTGTATGAATTAGAAAATATATTGATGGATGCCTGTTATGGCTTTGGAGATGAATATTTTTTAGTTTGACAGAAAATATGTTCTAATTTACCGACAGATCACGCGTGCGAATAGTAGACGCTAAATGGGCGTGTGACGCCTGGAGATTTGACAAATCGCTTTTGTTTTTTTGTGTATCTTTTGGTTATTCAGAATATTTTTGTTTATTGTGTTCTGTTTATTATTTATTTCTATTTAACATGATGGACGCTATTGCTAATCGTCCTCATAAGATGAAAAACTTACAGCTGAAATCTTCAACGTGAGTATGTGGCTTATAGACGGCAGTATGGTGAGGTTATGTTTAAGATGATTAGACTTCTCTCTATTTTTGAACAGTGTATTTCACGTTTCTGTATATGACATGGTTTAAGAATGTTTCTGTATTCTTTTAAACAATTTTGGATTACGATTTTAATAATTCAAATGATATTGGAAGTTGTGATATTATTAGGTGACCAGCACAAATGGAGAAAATCAATATCCTTCCATTCTTATATCACCCCCATATTATATCATAAATAGATTTGATTATAAACGGGGTACATTCGTTATTGTAACATATTAGTTGTATTATGTTCCTGTTACTCTTATTTACTTCTATTCTTTCATTGATTTTTTCTATATTAGTTATATATATATTGTATAGTCATTATCTGCTTTAATTTTCCCAATGTTTATGAAATTAGTGAAATATTCCTATTGTATTTTATCCTGTTATTTAGTCAAAATGGAGATGCATTAGAGAAATTTGGGGATCAAGGTGGTTACTTTGATGTAGTCGTAAGACCAATGTTACAACAGGGTCATGAAGGCGAGCTCTGCAGCTGGTTAAAAGAAATGAGTTTAATACGCACTGTATCACACTGTCCAAACACAACTTGCAATGGACGAAATCTAGCATGGAATGCTGCTAGAATAATAGACAAATATAACTGGGCATGTCCTGAATGTACGCGTAAACAATCCATACGAGAGAGCTCCTTCTTCTTAGCAATCAAATGTGACCTGAAGATGTGCCTTCAAGTGATATTGGCATGGTGCCAAGTAATTCCAGCAAGTGTCACTGCTAATTACTTAGGTATGTCAAGCTTTCAAGGTATGCAACATCACTTCAGTGACAAAAAATTCTAAACTTTAATTATGAACAGATTTAAAGGATTATGTTGTGAAGAAAGTCTATGAAAGATGCGCCAAAGTTTCTGAAGCCTATGTCGTACGACATCCAGAGGAGTGGGTATTGGGAGGACGAAATATGGTGTTGATAGTAGATGAATTTCCTGGAGGTTGTATGACGGAAAATTACGTGGATATTACAGTGACGAAAAAACGCAACAATAACTGTCACACAATACTTTGCATCGCAGAAGCAAATGCTATACCACCTCGTATGTGGCTCCATATGATTCAGGCAGTGCCTGAGGTAAGTCAACACTCCTAATATCTATTCTCAGGTATTAATTCCTCAATACTTATTTTAGCCAATAAAATCAGACAAAAGTCATATTGGTAGCAGCAGGTGTGGCATGGTGGAAGAAGCTCTAAAGGAAATTATCCAGCATGTTATGCCTGACAGTTACATCGTGGCTAATAGTCGAGCTCGATGCTGCAGCTACGAATCTCTTCAGGAATTAAAACAATACAGGGTGATAAGTGTTGAGCATTTGCAAAAACTTGATCCTCCAGGAAAGAACAAGCTTCTCAATAATCTCGGTAAGTAATTATTGCTGTTTTTGTCTTTGTAAGATATACGATTTACTATAGCCAATAGATACTCATTCCTTGGTTGTCTATGATATTGTTTTCTACAAGAAACAATATGGCAGACCGGTGTTGAAGTCTGTGAAGAGATTCAGGAAGCGTCACATTCCTCAGGTCAGAATATTCTCTCTACTCACCTTTGGCGACAGAGATTTGGTACAACACCATCCACAGCCTTTCAGTATATGCTCAATCATATTGCGGAGTATTATCGATTTACATAAGTCCGCGATAATTAATTTGATTAATCATTTTAATAACGTCCAATTTTTTACGATTCGGACCCAAAGAGTTACCGAAATTTTAATACAGCCGATTACGAGCAGTTACCGAAATATGCTAGATCGCCTGTATCGTAGTAATATTTATTACTAGAGATAATGATTTATTAATTAATTGTTCAAAGAAGTATTACGCACGAATTTATGTAACGAAACGAATACTTCGTCTAATCTGCACACGGTATTTGCTAATTACTGCCAGTAATGCTAATAGCAATGCTCGTTTTACTTGCCCAGGATGCAAAGTAATATCCATTGTTGAGACTATATATTTTATAAGAAATTTTACCCTGTCGTTTAGTGTTATTACGCCGTTCAGTAAACGTACGAAGCCCGTGTCTTCCAGGATAAAGAAAAAAAATAAAACAAATTTTCGAGGCAACGCACAATATTTTATTATCACGCAAGTGCCTATGATGCGAGAGTAATAATTTTCTATCAGGGAAATTTTACTATTATTATGATATGTAATTTTCTAATTCAATGGATATCGCGAAAATACTTTAAGCAATTTATTACAGTTACGTACCGAGCATCACATGGACTTGGATAGTTCGATGAGCACAGATTTTTTTATAAAGAATTATTATTTTAATTATTATGAAACTCATACGTTTAGTTACGTCATTTTGTAGTGTATTATAATGTTCCTTGTTGGCGAAATGCAATTTAGCAATACCGAGGGTGATTGACATTTATAAACGGATTCATAAGACTTTATTTTATTTCGTTATCTGTTTAATTTACAATGTGTTGCATAATACCATGTGCAATTTACATAAACCAGTTGAAGATAAGTACGAACGCCGAATTAAGTTGAGATTTAATTATTAAAATCATTGAATTCTTTATGATTTTTAAAATTTTTTCTTTTACTTTATACTGCAATGCTTTTCTTTTGTTTAAACACGGATCGAGCTTTACATTTACTATTTATTGATATTATCTGAAAATTTCTGTTGGTTAACGATTCATTTGAGTCCGACCGATGGAATCTTTTTTTTTAATTTTTTAAGATCATTCTGAGTCTTATCATTGTTCATGAATTTAAATACGCACGACGATGTCAATTGATATATTTTGTGAAATGTTATACAATAAGAGAATTATTACTGCACTCATTCAGTTAGCAATATATTGAAATTACATTATCATTAATTGTATTATATAAGATATTTCATTAATTGTTACATGAATCTATTCTAACTATACATATATGCGAACTATTGATATAATAGCTTCGATTATAAGAATGTTCATTGGAAATTGATATGTATTTTATACATTTATTACATTTATATTGGAATAAAAAAACGCGAAATTTCGATGGGTATTTCACAGATAAAAAACAGTTAAACTTAGTTGCTCATCAATTTTTCATATTCCTTTTGGTCCTGTACCATTTTTTTAAAAACCTTGTACTTCCTCTCATGGTGTCTAAAAGGTACAATAATATCATTTTACATCGTATGGAGCTTGGGCATGACATTGTATGAAAAGGTTAGTACTGAAATTAATCAAATTCATCTAATAATCTTACGTACTCATATAATAATTTTCTAGGAGTCACAACAGTCGCAGCACCATTCATTGACTGAATTGCATCATGCATCGAAGGAAATGCACCAGCAGCACAGGCACCAAGAATGGCTGAACCAACCAGGACAGATTCTCGTTGATGGGGCAGAAGGACAGGCAATCCAAGGACATCAGCCTGTGTCTGCACGAATAATGGATTTTGGCTGAGACCACCACATATAAGAATAGTATTGATTTCATGACCAGCTGTGGTAAGTACTTCCAGAATATGTTTAGTGCCATACTAAAAATATTTCACACAGTTATATTTGATATAAGACTTTTAGCATTAGATTTAAAGCTTTGAAAAATATTATTTTACTCACTGTTAATGCCTGTACCGTAGCCAAGTACAGGGTTGCTAGATTTTCTTCATCGGTTGATAAAGAGAGTCCAGAAATCTATGTCAAGGAAAAAAGGAATTATATAATTTTGAATTGAATCAGTATTCAATTAATATGCTATTAAAGAGTAATTATTGCAATACCATTCCTTGAAGGCTGGGTTCAGCCAGTGGGGATCGATTGCCATGAAAGTCTGGCCAAACATGTAAATTTTTTGTTAAAACAGCAACGTCTGATAGATTTTTCTTCTTTGCCATTGCTTCTAGCAATTGGGACAGATATCCTTGTACGTGACTAGAGTTGGTTAATTATCATATTAATTGTCATTGCGAAAACAGTTCATTAATAGTCTGCTTACGTTTTCTTGTCAATTTTGTTACGTATGGACTGAGTAGCAGGGTGCGTGTCTATAATGTGATCCAGTAATTTCCCTGTCGCGCTTTGACCTCCTTCGTTAAGCCAGAAGCCAGGAACCATTGCACTGTAATATGGACCCCATACACCGTCGACAAATATTTCTTTCGCACTAACCACCATGTGACATGTGGAAGTTCCACAGATTAATCCTTAAAAAATCCTTAGATGAATTATTTTATTTTTTTCTAATAATGAAATTAGTTTTATCAAATAAACTAGGTACATACCTAGTCTATTAGTGAGGTCGCTCGAAATACCAGGTGCAGAACAACCCACCATTCCAAGTCCTCCAGCATGAGCATCAATAATTGATGCACCCACTGCAGTTCCAGGTAGAAGATTTAGTTCCCTTGCAGCTTTAATTGATAGTCCAGAACCAACTGGATCACCAGGTGCCTTTACATCGATACCTGTAACACTTTTCTCATTGCGATAGGAATGAAATTGCTCGATGTGTCAGGTGTTAACCAATGCAAAGTTATAAAAGATACAATAATTATCATAGCTTCCACCGGTACCTATTCTTTTCCAATTATCGTCACTGAGATCCGATAGACCTAGTCTCTCAAAAAAATCAAGATTCCATCCATTACTTTTAGGATCCGGTCCAGCTTTGTAATTCCATTTGCATACTAAGGAACACAATGATCTGAAAATAAAACTCAACTGATTGAAATAAACTACTTAATTATAATAATATGTAATACAGTACTTAATCATTCTTATCAAATATTCTACCTCGATTCTGAATTCGTCGCACGCCAAGTCAAAAAGTCAGGCAGATCGAAAAGCAATTTTGCTCTGGACCAAGAGGCAGTTAAATTTTTTTTAAGCCACATCATCTTCGGAGTTTCCATTTCCAAAGATATTTTACCACCTACGCAACGCAGCATCTCGTGCCGCGTTTCATTGATAAAGTTTGCTTCTGCTTCTGCTCTATGATCCATCCATAATATTATATTTTGTTCATCTTTCCCTATAAATAGATTATACAATATAAGTATATTCTGTAATTTATAATACATGTAATTCCTATATTATATTATATTCATAATTATTACCTGATGGGCTTACAGTTACTGGTAAACCAGTTTCATCCAAAGCAACCAAGGAGCAGGTAGCACAGAAACCAATTCCCTTGATATTCTCACTAGGTATTTCATCAACCACTTTCTGGAATATTCAGTACATTTAAACAATACTGAAAACATACCTTTATTGTCATTTCCATCGAGTATAAATTATATACCTTTACTACATGACATACAGCATTCCAAATATTTTCAGAACACTGTTCGTAAAAGCCAGCCTGAGGATTGAATATTTCAATGGGATGAACGGCTATTTTGTATAGTTTTCCATCGGAAGAAAACAAACCCGCACGTGCGCTACCCGTACCCACATCAACGCCCACATAATAATTCATGATTCTTCAGTAAAGGATCGTCTGAATAAATTAATTTTTACTTATAAGAGGCCATGTCTCTCTTGACTGAACCGTTGAAGCGTACTGTGAAAATACAGAATGGTAAACTATTACGTTTGAGATTATAAGCGCTTATTCTGATATCTCATGACCCTGAGATAACAGTAAACCCTTGCATTAGATATACAAAGTACGATTGAGATCCGGTTGTGAAGTTTAAAGTGCAATTTTCCTACCCTATCTTGCACTTTAATAAAATAATTTTTCACAATACCAAATATCTGACATGGATTGAGCGTTATGTAACTATGTATATATAAGTAGTTATTGCCAGAAGTGGAACAAGTACACGTCACTAGGCCTTGAAAATGTTAAATCTTTTATGAGAAAGTTAAATGCCCCGTACAAAAGAGATAATATATTTATTTCTTAAGATAGATTTTTTTTTTAATGCATTTAGTGAGTCAAACATTTCTTTTATACAAGATCTATTTTTGTTTAAGATTCTTTATGCTATACATGAGGCTGTCTTGTAATTAATGGTAATAGGTTTATTAAGTCTTGGGGGATTGGGCCTGAAAGAAATATTTAGCATATGTGAATCATTGATATATGTTGAAGCATATGTTTAGTGTTCTTGACGTGTTACAATGTGCGTTATATATAAAAGATATCTCAGATGGTTGATAAACGGTAAGAATTATGGAATTAATTATATTTTTGCTATTGGGGCCTCCTAATGATGATAAAAATAAGTTAATTAAAATTATAAATAAAGCGACGCCGTTTAAAATATTCGAAACGTGGGTTTCTATATTTCACGCACGTGTTTCTTCCGTCTTGTTTACGCGTACCCAACCTAACACAACATGATGAAAAACGGCTGGAACATAATAAACGTGTTTGAATGAAACATTTTGTATAGGATTATTTATTGTGTTGTAAATGTATGAAAATAATGTGAAATTTCATAGATTTAAAAAAGTTTTAATTGTATATGCGAAGTGTATTGTTGCAGATAATATTGACACAATTCTGAAGAAGAAAGACTTTGTTTAACCTAAAAAATGGTTCGGTTTAAGAACAGGTATTTGGTTTAGAATATCTTTTGTATTATAGTTTTGAGTAATGTAGTAATTCTTCTGAGATTGCCTGTAATGTATTTCTTATTGTGTGATAATGTGTCAGTATCAATGGTATTATCCTTATAGGTATATTGTTGTTGAAATTACACCAGGAGATATGAGTGATAAGTCTATTGTGCTTAAAAGTACAACGTTACACTATGCGATACTGCAGAAAGTGCAACAATTTTATGGAGATTTTGGTGCAGCTGCGTTTAAAGCTGGATACAATGGTATTTTCTTTGATTTGTTATTTGTGCACCAAATACAATAGATATTAATGTTTCAATATTAGATATATGTATATGGATCAACAGAATTAATAATAAATGTTTTCTTTGTGCCAGCTAAATATTGCAATGCAAGGACAAGAATAGCATTAATAAAAGTACGCCATGGGCCTCATAGATTTTTATTAAATTCTTTATCGTCCATAACAGATATCGGTGGCAAGTTAGTCTCAGTTAGTATTGTATATGTGGGAGCTACTATGAAACATTGCTTTCACTTTATAAAAGTAAGTGGAATGCGATTCAAACATAAATAACTTATATAAACATGTGCATTTTTATTAATATTACATGAAATTCGTTGTATGGTAGAATTATCAACGAAAGAAACTGGAAGCTATGTGGTCCAGCTTAAGAAACGAGCAAGAAAGAAAGAAAATGGAAGATGCACTAATGACATTAACACCTGGAATGAACGAGATCAAATGAGACATTACCAAATGATTGTAAATAAGTAATGTTTTATATAAAAATATTTAACGAATTTGTTAAGTAAAATTAGTATTATGAAAGATTTAATAAAATATTTTTAAATACATCAGCCACAAGAAAATAAATTTCTATGCCACAAAAAACGCAGTATTACAACAGACTATGGAATTCAAAATATTGACTCTATTTTGATCTGTTCATCTGTGCTGAATTTTCTAGTTTTTGGTTTTCTATTTCTTCAGCTGTTACCAGGAATAGTTCTGCAGCTTTCACCTAATAGAGCTCTCTACAGTACATTGGTATCAAATACAACCAATCAACACAACGAGATAAATAAACAAAGATTACAATCAATTTCGAGACGAATATCAGTAAAATTCAAGGATTCGCATAATCTCACGTTATCACGATATTGATAATCAGTGATAAATGTGAGCTTTATCTTCAGTTGTGCTACGCCCTACGGGATACATGTAAGAGGGTGAACATAGCAATGAACATCAAGTGTTTTCTTTTGCTTGTTAAACAGCTCCGTTCGTTCTAGGTATTATCTATTAACACCTCCATGTTGATAGAAATCCAGCATGCGGTAAAATTTTATTTTTAAACGACCTACATTCCCGACTGCATCATCCCTCCTGGAGCAATTTTTTTTCACCCCTTAGAGCTTCGCGCAGTTCCACCTTATTTCATCTTCCCATCTTGAAACGTTCCCATAAGCATTAGGGCAGCACTGGCGTTGTCGTCGTACGATGGAAACCGACGCCAGTGCACTGTGCTAGTAGTACCAGGGCGTCGCGCGCTTTGCGTACATTCGTATTTAGGCGGTCCGGCGTGCGGGATCAAGACCGCTTAGTGTTTGAGGTGTAATAAAAAAATCGAGTACTTAAATCTTATCGTATAATTTTTAAAAAGTGCTTGTTAATGTGTTCTACGTTAATCTGTTCGACGAGTCCTAGTGCCAGCAGGGACTTCTCAGGATTCTCCTCGGAGCCGGTGATACGAGACAAGGTGAGGAGAGAGTTTTCACGTAGAGGTTATCGATTCTTTGATGGGTTCATGTCGAGAACTTCTCAACCATCGTAATCCTGAAGATACTTACGCGAGTATGACTCTCTTGGAATTATTCTTGTAGCTTCTACTCTGGATCTAAACGGTCTTTACGACTAGGGTGAAATTCTGTCTTGGCTTTGTACCAGGATACGAGTCGTTGAGCAGGGGGGAGCGGTTTGTTTGTTTGTTTAGGGAAACAGATGTCACCTATACCCTCTTCTCTGTACTCTGTATGTTCTCTCTGAATCCTATGAGAGATAAATTTTATGTGGGTGGGATACTAGTTGTCTCTAGGCCGGTCGATATAGATTTTTCTTGTGCGTAAACGAGACAGAGAAACATGAGAATGCCACAAAAGATAGCATGACTGCTACCCTCATTCTTTATTTCTTTTTCTCTTTTGCAATCAATCCAATTTCGTTGGCTGACTTTTAGGAATGGCTCGTGCATTTCTTAGGCTGATTTATTGTCCTCGGTCATATCTATATATCGACTCGACCGGGTCTTTAGGTTTCTGTAAATAGAATTGTACACAGTGAGGGGGAATTAAATGAACTTTCTAGATGTGTTTATGAGGATTTTCTTAGAGAGAAATTTTTTGTTTTGTTCTATTCTTCTTCGGACTCGCACGTGCAACCTCGGTTTAGGAAGAAAGTGCTTGTTGTTATTTCTTCACAATTTTTTATGGGAGAAGAAATGCTTTGTTATCCAATTTTTATAAATATGAAGATTATAATTCTTAACAGTGACAATGTCTTGTCGATGAGGCAAACTTTACTCACAAGATTAATCTTGTTTTAGGTAATTCCTTATCAATGTCGAATTTAACAATATCCCAGTGGCGGAAGAAACGTGATTGGAATTCCAATATTATTGTTATCTGATCTATACTATAGCGGTTTTAAATTATCTCTGCTTTCAATTATAATTTTTTAAATAATATATACCTACTGGAATTTTTTCCCACCAATTATTCCTTAACAGTCACAGTACATTTTACTGATAACCTTATCTCTAACAAGAGTCGACAGCCATCTTTCCAGGAAGTCCTAAATCCCACAAGGAGCCTTGGAGGTAATTTATACAAAGAAAAAAAAATCCTAGATCCATGAAATATTTCTCGCATATTTATTTCTCCTATGGTGTCCTACATTTCTCAAGAAATCCAATCCTGCCATTACTTATCAGCAAGTGGGACATATTGGGGATGAATCTTTCACAACAGTTGAAAGTGAAATCTCAATATTTTCATGTGTTATTTTCGTTTCACGCTCGAAGGCCGCGACCATCTCGTTACCAATATTTCTGTGTTAATGACTTGATTACCAAAAGAGAGAATTTCTGAAGTGGAAGAAGATGAAAAAAGAACAGCTGAATGCTCTTCACTTTCTACAGGAATATTTCGTCTCGCGATGTCGGTTGCGGAATATCCTTACATTACAGGAATATCAAGAATAACAAGACATAACATAAATATCAATAATGTTACCACATGACACTACACTTTTTCATATAAAGCAAGAATATCCATAAGCTTTCGAATTCCTCTTCTTTAATTACCGTACCAAATTATTCATAATAGGCCATATTTCTAACGTCTTTTCTTTCCGACGGACAAGAACAATTTATTAAGAGCGACCGACAATTATCCAATTTTATTGACCCAGTGTGGATATCCAATCAAACATTATTTATTTTTACCACGCACGTATTAAAGACAAAGGAATACTTTTGTATTTCATAATCGTGGTAACTCTATGTCTACTGCTTCATCTGTACAGCTGTTTCCTTCTGACAAGTCAGTAATTTATTAGATTCACTTATCGTAAGATGCAACTGATACATTAATACCAGATGCTTGAATTCATGTTTCTATAATATATTTAAGTGTTCCTATAGCTATTAGAAAGGGTGTAACAACCGGATGGAGTACAGTAGATAAAGCTGAGAGTATTTTCTAGAGTACGATAACTGTTCTCACTGGCTTTTTGGGAATAAATTCGAATAGACGCCATTGCTGCTCTACTCGAATAAAGGATTGCGACATAATTCAACGAGTTCAGTGTCATTTGTAATTTTTTTACAATACCGTCTTACTTCTTTCTTTGGCTGCAATATTAATGACATAAGCCATACGGGGATCGTGCTTTCGCTAATGAAACCCGAGACCAAAAATGACTGGCTCGTGTGCGGTTAGACTTGGATTCGTAACTCTCGTCTTTTTAATGAGATGTCACGTAACATCTGTATCGTGGGACCAGTGGGTTTATCAGTTTCCACGTGTTTGATTTTCATTGAGTTTCAGTCTTTTTACGCCATTTTATTAACTTTGACGTATATACTAATGCGTGTCGTAAGTATCGCACGCTTGTGATTACTTTTGATGCTTTTTTTTTTCAATTTTTTCCCCCCTACACAACCGGTAAACAGGGCACGTTTAATGTCTTATCCAAGACAGGAATAATTTACGAGTTTACCTTCAGCGCCTAAAGGAAATGCGGTTGCTCTGCCTTCGACTTCCGTAACGTCCTGTACGATGAGCTTGTGGGTTTACTGCTTCGTGCATTAGAATGTAAATAGAAATATGATTTGCATATCATTTGTTAATATATTTTATTTTTTACTCGTTAAATTCAACTTTAAATGGGACTAACGATACTCTCTTGGTATACGATGTGATATATTATCCTTTTTTTCTGATCAACCATGCCTAAAGGCGGTTTTAATGGCAATCGACCAAATACTTATATCCATCAGGCTCCGTAAGTAGACGATCCAGTCGTGCGACTAAGAAAATCATTAGTTTATGGAAAGTGCATTCCGACCTAGATGATGGGATCTAACGATTATAACCTTTTTCTTAATAACAATAACGGGACATGATTTTTCACTTGCTAACCTAATTCCTTTCTTTATTCCCGCTTTATTAAGTATATCGTTCTCAACCGACAAGACGCTTTATGAATATGTATGCGGAATGTCGAGTTCGCTCCTCGCACGTTGAAGCTCGGCGGCGTGACGATCGTCAACAGTTAAATTGAACCAAGCTGAAGTCATCGCCATTATCCCCTGGCATAAATTGCTCGTAATATTCTCACCTTCCCACACGCATTGAACGCACTAATAAGAATCAAGCGACGTATCTCATAATATTATCTCATTTTAATTCTCGCTGTATTAACCGAGACGAAGTAACGCTGTCGTTAATATCCAATCGTCCAAGAAATATTGTATGAATTTTCGTGGCGCGATCCTTCGGACATTTAAGGTTTCACTAAATCTCCACAACACTCTGTAATCTCGATGCTTCTGTACTACCATGATGAAACATAACAGTGCAATTTTTCTCAACCCGCAATCTACCCAATGAAAAACAATAATGGATATTAAATTGAAAATGTCATTCTATCGTACAATATCCACAGTGTTTATAACCTCAAAGGTTTTTTTTAGTTCGCTTTTAAAAATAGCTCATTACATCTAGGTAATAGGTACTCCCACGCTTAACGTGTTAGGAAAGTTAATCGACTGTTATACACGAACGAAAGGAGTGTGTCAAAAGAGTCAATTCCGAAAGTACGACTTGATTATTATTAACGTTACTATATTATTTCGTAATAACGTTTCTTTCCATTTGCGCACCGTATGTACCTTTCTAAACAAAGGAGCCTCGAAGCTTGTATATATACAGTTCAGTTACAATTGGTAAATTAACGGTTTTAAATTCACAGCGAAGCGATACTCCATGCTTTGTCATTGTACTTACTACTTGAGCCAAGAGACTTTCATTTTTTTTCTTTTTTTTTTTCCTTTGATCCAGAGAAAAAAATGTGAACACTATAGGTGGTGCAGAACTGCCAGACGCGATCTTTCTATAGATGACATATATTGTGCATGGACCAAAATAAATATGGCTGCCACACAGAGAATGCAATCGATGACTCAATGACCCTCGTTTCTCACCCTCGATCACGAACCGTCCTGAGGTCCCTCTCTTATGTCGACTCGTTCTACACTCGCCTTTAGTTTCTCCAGTGGCGAGACGTGGCGAAACGGCAAATAAATTGGTATTGGCCGTGAGCCTCTGTGGCGTCTAAACGAATACCGATCACGTTAAAATGCATGGTATATTAAATTTGCTGAATTAGCTTTAACGACAAATCAGTGAATTACTGCTGTTAGGTTAGGTCAATAGGTACTTGAATCAGTTCATGGCATTAAAAAAAATGGAATAAAAATTCGACCGTGGTTGAATTTTATACCAGGTAAATTATACGTTGGTTACGTGATCGCTATGTTGAGTTTGTACTCTTTTTTTTTTTTTTTAATCGTTCATTGCTACCTTTGTCATTGCCAATCCCATTCCGTTTAATTGACTTCCGTGACGAGGAGAACGCACGAGATAAATTCGTATTGGCTGGCCTCGCCGTTCGCCGAATCTAACTTAACCTAACCTTACTCGGTAAATGGCCTCTGCAGAATGCAGGGTACTAGTCTCGGGCTGCCGTACGAATTCGTTTTGTTTCACGTTAAGTTAGACTGGCTTGTATTCTTCTTTTAGGTTTTCTTTCCCCCCCGCCCCTCTCTCTCTCTCTCTCTCTCTCTCTCTCTCTCTCTCTGCCCCCCCTCCCCTTTCACTCTGGCTATCCTGATCTTACATCGCTCTCAATCTCTAGGGCGTTCACACTCGCACGGATATATTTACCGTCCTGCTAAAATGCACTTGCACATACGATGACCTCCCGCACTGGTGAATACTTACGTGACGGGAGAATTTCACGGGTCTAGGAAAGAAATGAAGATGAAATCTCGAAATCGTAATCGATTGATTATTAATGAAAGTAAGAAGGAGTGAGGTTTTGTTGTTTGTCTCGATGCACTTTCGAACGGGGCTGCTTTGAGAAACGTGGTACTTTATTTACTGTCGGGGGATTTATTCTTGGTCTCATTTGATACACTGGGTCAAACTGGGTGACTCTTTTAACGCTGACGCTTGACTTTTTAATTTAAAATATTTCTATACTTCGCGTCTCTACTGGGTTTAGGTTAGAATTCTCTCTCCGTACTACCACTTGGATTTACGTATTTATGGCTTTACTATACAAACTTTCTTCACCCGCCTCGTTTGAATCTACTGGTAAATTCATCCAAGCTTATTTTCTAGTCAGTTATGCTTTAAGTGTTAAATAATTATCTGGCGAATACGTATAATAATTTTAATGGCTGGTTTTTATTCGACTGACAACCCATCGGAGTGGCTTTCTGATTTTTGTAGAAATTTTTATTTATTCTGTCATAACAATGGGGAACGATCAAGATCGAAGTTTTTACGTTTTGATTATGAAAGGAATTATAAAGGAAAAATTCTTCCTTGTTCATAGCAATTATTTTATATGCTCATCGTGGTCACTCATTGGGTGTCCTCGTGAAATGAAATATTAATAACGACTTAGACTTGATATTTCATTCAGCGCCTTTCTCTTGTATATTCGAAATCATCTTGTATACCGGATGTAGTCTTCGTCGTATATACGCAGTCGCTTCCCTTCGTACGAATTAACACACCCGTTAGAATTGTCCTAATGGGATAAACAATTAATCAAACAAGTAGCTTCAGTATGATCGAACAGCAGTCTAGTTAAAATGTGAACCGACAATAAAGATAGGTTGGACTAATTAATAAAATAGTAATTAATTTTCACTAGTCTCATTCGGATCTCACGATAATTTAGATTTTTAAAAATTTTTCTTACTTTGCTCCGTAATTGGGGAATAAAAATATACGCGGGCGTGAGAATTTAATATTTAACCGGATGCTGTCATCTTTATTTCAAATTTACTTCCTTTCGTATTAATTTCGACCTACGACCTTCGTTGCGTCTTCGGTAATCGCGCGAATTACAAGTTAAACGACCTTTCTTGAATAAAACTTCTCTGACTAACGAACTAACGGCTGTCCCTTCGTCGCTTCGTGTTTATCCACTCATCCGGTGCACGTTGCCATAAGCATAACCATATTTAACCATAACGTAGCCAGCAGCGTGGGTCTTCGAAGCCATAACCATACTGGGAATCGCGTAATTACCCTACAGCGTGACCTCCTTCGAACTAGTACTGGCACAGAAGATACTCGAAAAATACGTGCATCACGATTTGGAGCTCAGTTTAGGATTTAATATACTATTGTCTAATTTAATGCTATTGGTTCAAAAATAGCGACAAATGACAAATTTTGTGCCCCCAAAAACGAGTTTTGGATGCCGCACCGATGTGGTTGTCAAAAATCTATATTTGTCAGTTGTTTGAATTGCTATTACTATACATAAGAATTATTGATGGAATAGGAGAAGAATGACACATTGATTTCATAAGAATCGTTTAATCAGTCATCATTCGGATACGATACTATGGGGATCCATAGATAAATAAATAAATATTACTATAATTAATTTATATTATTATTATTTTAAATCGTAATACAACCGCTTCGTTTCTTAGTACACGTAAGCAATTTACACGGAGAAATCGTTTAATTAATTTTTATTTCACTAGGAATAGGAACTAGGATCATTGCGAAGATGCAGTATGTCTTCTTGACTAATATGTACAGTGTGTTATCAATGATGTCGTTAGCAAAAGTCGACTAATTCCCGATAGAAATTCTATGAATCCTTGAGAGTTAGTCAGCCAGAGGGGAATTCCATAGTTGGAGTTTATTATCGTAAAATCACGACAGCCGGAGATCCTGTTTTTCTTGTTCAATCGAAAACAAGGAATCTCGCGGCAATGTAACTAGACTGATCAGAATATTTCAATTAATCAACTACGTAGACATTTTTTGTTTCTAGGTTACCTTGACTTTTTATTATTCACCGTGTCCTCAATATTTGTCACTTATTTAAAAAGTTGTTAATTCGACACGTGACAAATTTACCAAGGATCGTACAGTTTAAATATTCGATTAAGTTATCCTTGAAAATTGTACGAAATTTTCAGCCTCTCGTTGAGCAAGGAATGATCTCGTAGACTTTGGCAAGACGCATTTTAATAAATATTACAAACTATGATATTTATTATAATATATTTACTATTTGACGTAAAACTTCCAGCATTCGTTAATATGACTTTTGTGCTCTCGCTATCAGTCTTGACTCACGTATTCATTCACAGCATAAGTTTCGTTATGGCTCTATAAATCCTAGTCAAAATATCTGCCATTAAAATCCTATAGAGTTACTATAGAAATATATCACTAGGCAATATTCCACCATTATCCATTTGCATTTAACGATCGTATAACAGAACCTGAATTAGTGAACCATCTCTTGACAATTTTTCCGTCATTCTTCATAGTAATAATTTTGGTTACGGTTATAGTCCTGTTTCGTTGACGTGTACCGGGGCTGTCGCTTTTCGCTTCCTTTCTCTCGTTCAAAAGATTATCCAGTTCCGGCGACGTCGCAGCAGTGGCAGTACCACGAGACGTTAATGTTTTGTTGTAACTAATCTTTCCACCGCAGCCAACGTACTTGATCTTGTTACGGCTGCATTCGGTTCCCAAAACAACACGACCGCCGTCACCTCTGTACGTGATGTCTCCAGTATTTTGTCCAACCTTAAGACTGCAACCGTCGCCCACTATGCGAACGCTGCCGTAATTGTGGGCCAGCATTATTGTGCAGCCGTCACCAGTGACCTCTAGGAGGCATTCGTTAGAATCTAAATTAACCAATAGTCCATCACCGGTAAACTTCCTCATGCTGTTTTCACTGGGCTTCATTGATATAGAATAGACACCAAATTTTGTCGTTTTTATAACCATTAATAATTCTATCCATACATGAAACGATGTTAATACCTGACACTGACAGGTTCCAGAAACTATATAACAATTTTTGAGGTTGTTGCCAAATTATTAATTGGTACTGATTTTTTAAAATTTTTAATATCACTAATCTCACCACTCGTTCATAAAATATATACGCACAGCACGGAACTCGTAGCTCGGATGATGATGAACACATTTGTTATTATTTGCTATTATCTCATACAGACCGTATGGTAATTTCTTCTCGCAACTTACAGTATTCAGCGTTTGGCAATGTTCTTGTATCGAATGCTGATGGAAGCAGCTGCGCGACATGCTATATCGCATAGCGGAGGCCACTGTACTTCGTGTCGTCCAATCGCCAAGCATAATTTCAGGTTCTTCCCCTGACCTTCTCACACAAATAGAAAGTTTGTGGTCATTCAGAAAATTACTGTTTGTCTATCTCAAGTATGCATGTGTATGTACGGTAATTTTTCTCCTCGAATAGTAGAATTTTTTTTTTATTGCAAACATGTAAATTCATAAATAAGTGATATCGGTTAAGAACGTCACAAGATTATACTGATACGAGTTATATACTCGAAAGAAATCACCTAGACAGCACGTTAAATCCTATAGTCATTCTCGAGATGACTAAAAAGGTCTTAAGCGTCGTAGTTGACTTTTGGGCATCTTAAATACGAATTTAGGATTTTTTTGTTGCGCGGCAAATATTATATGCATCGAGTAAGTCGATAGTTCGATTAATTAAAATTTCATACTCTGCCACGTGATACTTAATTACGATGATTTAAAATCTGATCATTTTATAGTCTCATTATGTAATTTTGCAGCCAGGAATCTTTCTCAAGGTTCACGCGTGTCGCTTGATGTTTTTAAGCGTCGGGCTACCAGTGTTTATTGCGCCGTTCCTGAACTTATCCCCACTATCGATTATTACTCTTTACAATTTGAGTATCAATGCAGAAGCAAAGTCATTTTACGTCACATTTTCATGACAGAGTACTACCGCGTACCAGACACAGATAAGTGTAAAAGGGGGAAGTCCCGGGCAATGTATTTACGTAAATACAGATTCTTACTAATAGAGTAAGCATGTATGCATTTTTTGGATTTGTCTACAATTAGATTTCGGGTCTAATTACATTTTATGTCGTTCTCGAGACGGAAAAGGTTCATTTTGGATACCCCGTGAATTCATATTAGAATCCTTGGAAACGGTGATTGATCAATTTTCTGGACTTGATTGCTTTCCTGACGAATTCACCGGGAAATTAATTTGTTAATTTGAAGCATCCACTCACCCCGTCTGAATTGATCAGTCGGATATAGAGTTTTGGTTGTTTTAGAAATTCCAAAAAGACATACATTCGTTTTACATTATTTCACCTGACGTTAAATTACCTGAACAGCTTTTTCCGTTGTTTGTGCAAAACATGCAACTACAGAATTGCCGGACAACCTTGAAATTCTTAAGTGGCATTATGCAAATTTAGTCCGTCGGACCTTTTACGGATCCCAGATTCAATCCATCACTTTTAGTCTCGCGAGAGGATCTCGAAAATGATACCTATACTACCGAGTCTACGATTTTATGCTGTGACCTTGATTTTATTCCTAATATAAGGTCACTGAGAAAAGATATTCGTGCCCGCTGCGTGTAACAGGACCTTGGTGCCTGGTACGACAAAAGAGCTCTTCTTGCACGGTTATCGATTGGCTGATAAATTTGCCTCTTATACCGTGCTGTTGAGATATGCGATAAAAAATGTTAAAAACGTCGTTTAGACCTCTTCAAAGTTGACAATAAAATTACTAATAATTTTTCAACCTATTGATATACGAATAAAGGAATACCTATCGTTTGATAACTGATTTCTTATAATAATTGATTTTCATAATTGACCATTGTCCCTGTACTAGCAGAAGAGACTGCTGACTCATGGAAATGGTGGAGGCGATAGACACGCTTATGAAATGAGTTTCGTGTAATACGCATTCACAGGTTTAAATAATTACGTGACGGGAATCGTAAAAGCATTAAATAAGAGTAAAGTCAGAGATAATGGGCCAGGGTCGTCACAGTGATTCCCTATAGGAGAGCATCGTGTAATCCATTGTTCACTTACGTTTTTCAGAATGAAGATTACATCATGAACGATTCTACGAATGGGATACCAAGTATGGAGACATCCGACGAAAACAGTTTAAAAGTATCACCACCGCAGAACGTTCCCAGGCAGGATTCCGGGGTGCCCGAAGACCTGGCTTCACCGTCTATCGAAGCGAAGCCGGTGGCAGAGGATGATCCTAATGAGACGATCGATAGCGACTGTAACATAACTGTGATCCATGTTGCGAGCAGCACTGAGAACCATAAAGAGAATGAAGTCTTGATGCCTGGCAACGAGAGGAAAGATTTTGTAGGAGAGAGTAAAGACAGTAAGGATGGAAGTGACAGTGGTGTGGAAGGATGCGCGACAGAAGTTCCTAGGGTGAGAATTAAATATAAAAAAAAAATTACTGTAACTTGTCAATGAGTCTAATTTTTTTAAATGTTTTTCAGGTACGAAGTCGCAACAGTATAGACTATGCTAGCAGCTGCGGTGGCCTGGACGAAGCATCCTGCGACTCCAGCCTAGTAAGCTGCTGCTCGGTGTACGAGGATCCCTGTGCAACGCTTCCTGATGATTTAAGACTGAACACGGGCGGCGAAGGTACCAGCGAAGGTGGTAGCGAGAGTTCCTCTATTGCTGGTAGCGTATCTGCTAGGGCAACGCGAACGAACAGCAAAAGAGCTGTGATAGCATCTAACGCGAATAAGAAGAAAGTGTGTGCCACAGAGCCACAGAAGACATCACGTGCCAAGCCAGCTCCTGTGAATGCCAATCACGTAACAGCTACTCCAAGATCGAAACCTCGTACAACAACACCGAGAGCGATCTTGAACAAGACTCAACCGGCTACAAGGGACAGAGGAAGATCCAGAGAGAAATCTTTACCCCGGGAAGTCACTAGGGAAACTACGCCGACTAATAACAATCGTGGATCTATGAGTTTTCGCACTGGAGCAGTAAATACAGTTATTTCAAGGACCAGGATGAGACCTGATTCTTTGCCTTCGGCTTTGACTACTGAGATCAATAAGGATTTAGCTCAACGTGGTCGGGGATCTAGTAGCTCAAGATCTAGAGGTGGTTCCAGTACTCGGGGTAGAACACCTGGGTCGACGCCGTTAGAGGAAACACGAAAGCCACTGTCTACACCAAGGACTATGTACTGTACTGGACGCACAGATGGGAAAACTCCTCGGATTGATAAGATGGCGGTTAGTTTGGATAACAAGGCTTTAGATATGTACGCTACGTTACCTCGCCGGAATAGGAGCAAATTCTCAGTTCCTAAGAGTAATGAGAAAGGTGAGAAGAACGGCAGAAGTCGTTCGGGCAGTAGAGATGCTAGTCTCAATAGACTGATTAGCAAGAAAGTGACTGCGACAAGAGAATCAAACGTTATACACAAAAGTCTGCCGCCTTATCCACGTAACAAAGCCATGGAGAAGACTAGAATATATCATGAGGTTAGCATACAGACAGGTATGACTGGACAGGATGTAGAGGACGCTCTGGCTGGTGTTCTCGTTGTCGTACCAGATCCTACGGTAGTAGAACGATTACACGAGGGTTCTCAAACCGAAGGTTCATGGGAAGATATTCAAGCTCTTCAGTGTGAGTTGAAGCGGATTAAGGATGAGGCGGAAACAAGGAAAATAGACAATGAGAAGATAAAGGCTGAATTAGTGGATGTTAAACGACTTCTTGAAGAAGAGAGGGCAGATCATGTTTTCGCGAGGCAGGAATTGGATAGAAATGCTCAGCGAATACTTGCTATGTTAGGCACTCCGCAGTCTGAACATGCCGGTAAATAATATTTGATATCTAGTATAATGTAGCTGTATGCCTTATGTATTAACATATAATTTATCATTATCAGAAGGTGGTGATAGTTTTTTGGAGCTGGAATCCCATTTGCAAACATCGGGACAGGTCGTTGCTAATCAGCAGGTTGAAATTGCTGACCTACAGTCCCTTTGTCGGATGTTGACCAGAGTAAGTATATAAAACAGATGATACAATGGAGAATAATGATTCTATATTGAAATAATTTTATATAAAAGGATCTGGAGAAGAGCTTAGCTGCTCAGAAGACATTACTACAACAGCAACAAGAGCTGGAAGCTGAATCCAACGAGATGCAGGATTTTCTTCAGGAGGAGAAATCTGCCATGGCTGAAGCTCTTAAAGACGCTGAAGCCGAGGTATGTTATTAATAATAGTATCATTAAGAATATCATTCTTCCGCGTGCGGAGCGTACTAAACCGTCTCACGTTTTTATTATTTAGCTAAAGAGAAAGGATGAGATTCTGGCACAGCGTGAATCGGAATTAGAAAGGCAGACCGAAGAATGCAAGCATCTTGTGCGGATTAGCGAACAAAGAAGGTCTATATCAGATTCTACGTTATAGTATTATATAAATTATAATACCTAAAAAAATATCACAATATCTTTAACTCTTGAAATACTTTGATTAACAGACAGGAGAACTTATCTATGAACATGAAATTAAATGCTGTTGAACGAAGGGGCAGAGAATTATTATTGACACAAGGTGCCGCCGTTTCTGGCGCTGCTGTAGCACTTTCCGGTTTGGGAACAAGACTGGAAGGATTAGTTGATCAGCTTATAACTTCTTATAACATCTCGGAGAAGGATCTTGAGGTACTTTTGTCAATTGATGCTTACCATTAAATATTCCTTTTCGAATTAACACATTTTTTAAATTTCAATTAGGATGTAATATATCACAACGAAGCGTATAGCAGAAGCAATAGCAGTATAGAATCCAGTCCTGTGAGTTCAAAACACAGCCTCAAGGAATGTACACCCAGTCCAAAACGAGGTTCTTTTGTGTCTGCTGTGATTGGAGCTATTAGAAATGCTGCGACTCATCCATTTGCAACGAAACCTACCGATAAGAGACCCTCATTGGAATCCACGAAACAAATATACAAAGGTAAAATCCTAACCTCTAATTCTCAATATCCTCAATCAACTCTATATAATTATATATAATGTAATTTTCTATAGAATTAAGTCTGGAATCTTCAAACGACTTACTCGACTTCGAAACCGAACCCTGCTTAATGATGGAAAGTGTCTTGGAGGATGTGCCTTTACCAGACACCTATTCACACAATATGGTATCGAGTTGCGATTCACTTCGTAGAGCAATGAGTGTGCCAGAACCAGTTGATGAAAATACAATCAGAAGAGCCAGGTATATAGACGAATCTACAAGTCTTACAAGTCTTACCCAGGCCATTTTACATCGACGCAAAGTAAGCATTAAACTTAGATATCTAGTGTGTCCTTAGAAGTCATTTAATATGTGGTTGTTTTCGTGGTTATTAAAAGGTTGAAGACGAAGAGGACGAGGAATGTGAATCTGCGAGCGAGTCCGAGCCTATTACCGATGGTTCTGTTGCGTTAACTAATTATTGCCCAGCTGTCAGTCTCGTCGATCAAGTGATAGATGTTGATAATTTAGTAACTAAGCTTTTGAAAGTGTTGCGGATCATTCAGCTGGACAATGATACTTGCATTCAGGAATTGAGGGAGGATAAGTATGTAATAAAGTTCAGACATATTTTTCAAGCGAGTTTACGATTTAATTTATTATTAAATTGCCATTTATTTTAAAGGGCGGAATTGGAAGCAAAGTTGGAGACGGACTGTGCAGAGCTGGAGGAACTACGGAAATTGTCAGGATGTCTTGAAGACCCTCAACCAATCCTTAATGGAGTATCCGATCAGAGACACAGTGTCGTTGAAAATTGTCGACATTCTATGAAGGAGGTAAGGATCCCTTAGGTCCTGTAGGTTTTTATCGTAGTACCGGAACTATTTGTCTGCCTTGTTACTTTTCAAATGTTGACTTCCCGCTATCGGGAATTTCGAGTTTGAAAAAAGAAATACCCATCCTTAGGAGTCTAAAGAAAATTTAACATTTGACGAGCCTGCAGCTGAAGACTTGAATGATGCCGAAGAAACGGTGCAGGATTATGAGAATACGAATGCTACTTCATTACTTCCCTCCTGAGCGAGTTCCTGATGATATTCGACCTGTATATTTTGCCCCAAGAATGTTCATCTCCAACGCCTTGCCGTTTAGGCCCATCCTTAACGTGAAAATTTAATCTTAAATGTCAATTTGATGCTCTAATTAAACGGGAGCGCGCGTACCGTCGTATTTGCGTAATCTCATGCCAATATTTCGAGTTTATCAAATACGTATTGTCCTTGAGCGTATTATTTAGACTGCATTTTACTTGTAATGTACCAATACTTGTACAGGTCGTCCGCTTTTGCTTTAGACCATACCTATATTATATAATTGACTATTACTATAGTGAAAATCGCATTAATATGTACGATAATTTGTGTAAATACCAATGTACTGTCCTGATAATATTCAGAAATTCAGCGAGTTGTAATTAATAGCTGTAATGAGATTAGAAAATGAACAAGTGGCCAATTATGATAATGAGATGCATCATTAGTGAGCTATCGGCTCTCAACTAGGTCTCGTGTATGTGTTAAATGTAATTGAAGATGTATGGCAAAAGAATTTGATTTCAAATTAATTAATTTTGAATAAGGATAAGATTTTCAAACCATTTCCTTCAGTATTCACAAAAATGTCTTACAATTTGCAAATCAATGTTTGGGGACTATATTTATGGAGATTCATAAGAATTTGAATGGTCGTACCAGTTGATTGATTGTTGAGCATTAATTAAATCATTGATCAATTTAATTGGGAGTCCGATAAGCTCCTAATGAATATAAAATTCTAGTCTATTCTAATCGAGATTACCTTGTTTGTTATACGTAAATACTTCCAACTAAATCGACAGGGTACATTAGCTCTACAATGTAATTAATAAACACAACTGTGTATCGGCCATTTATAGCTAATGCCTAGAATTGTCGACCGTAGGTCGTAACAAGGTAACCAAACTTGCTAATTAAGTTACTGTTACACTCGGCTGATAATATTTTATCAAACGGAAAAAATGAAGCCGGGTGTATTGAGCGCATAATAGACTTTTGCCCATTATCTTATTTCTGATTGACGCGTGCGACATGTTCCAAGTATGCACCAACGTGTAGGAGATAGAAATATTTTTAATGCAATAAATGACGCTTTCCAATTAGCGTCTGCTTTTCATTTTATTTACGTTAAAATATTGTCTGAAACTAACACGATTTTTCTTTAAGCCTGATATTTTGTTAGACTCGTGCCGAAAATAACGAACGTACTGTACAGGTAGAAATATCAATAGTCATAAGCATTTTTATACAAAACAATGTTGTGATGATATACCAAAAATGCTGGTAAGTAATGTATTTTAATTTTTAATCGAATAAATTTCATTTCAGTAATATCCCTTATTGCTTTATTTTCCCACTTTAAACTTTAAGAACGTAGTGTAGGAAAAGAATCGACTTTCTGGCATTCTCAGAATGTATACATAGATATTTATTAAATTATATGAATGATACGTCTACACAGCATCTAAAATTACAAAATATGGATAGCAGCCACATAATTCATATCTAATCTAGTCCGTAGCAATAATCGTAATTATAATTATTAAAAATACGTTTTATTATATTTCAGATTTTTTAAAGCAGAATATTTTTTTCAGTCTCACTCCCACTCATACAGTAGTAACAAATAAAAATTGTAATCAGAATCATATAGGCGAAAAAAAAAATGGTAGATCAGGAAAACGAATAAGAATTGTGCTAATTTCGAAAAGTCTCCATTAACCCTTGCATGCACTGTACTCTTCACTGATGGATGCGTCTCAAAAGAGGAGCGATCAGATTAACGAGACGCAGACTGGACCTGTAAAGAAAGTTACTTGACAATTATATAAAATCTAATTTGAAAACTGATATCAAATCAATAACTTAATATTTGTAAAAAAACTAAAGTACCTGTGGGCAGATTTAGCGTCGATCGGTTTCATATCCTCAGCGTCAGGTTTTGGATTGGTAAGATTGACTGTTTCAGGTTTTGATTGTGCCAAGAAACCATTCTGACCAAGTATTGATAAATTTGGTGTATTTTCAGCACCACCCAATCCACCAGCCAGAAGCAAACCTTCTATAGGAGCAACGACGAGGACGACGCCATCCACGTGAATGCGATAATTATCAGTACCATTCTGTCGCTGATCGTAATGATCTTCAATAACATCAGGCTTTGAAGATTGCACGTGTTCCTTAGACATCTGCAGTTCCAGAGGATATCCTAAGACCAGACTAGACAGTATCACCAGGACGAAAACGGTCTTGAATATTCTCATGTTTATCGCCAACATGATTTCCTCGCAGATATCACTACTGTTGCTCGAGGTACTAGTGGCCGATCGTTCTTGACGATTCGAAAGACAGTCAAGGTGTGACGTTCCACGGCAACCGGACTGCAATCCCCACCTGCACGGAAACCGATCCACTCCAAGTTCAAGAACCTGCGAGTCTCCTTAGTTATTCATCTACAACAGGAAAAGGTCGTGTCGCTTTATCCGTGATGATGCTTTTGCTTGTAGTTTATATATAGGAACATAACCTGATACGTGAGTCGGTTCAATGTCAGATGAATAATTGCAAAAACTATGGAAAGACAGGAATTGGATTAAAAACAGTTTTAGACATTTTAATATAAGAAAAATGCAAATTACGCATGGCTATTGTTACAGACTCTTGGTAGGAGTTTTGTTTTACAGTACTTTCTCCCTTTTTGACTCTAGCAGTACCATCTCACGGGAGCTAACGGTCTTTGCCATCCGTGTCGAATTTAACTTCTTATTTATATTTTTTGTAACCTATTGATATCGACGTGTTTCGTAATAGGTAAAATAAAAAATTCTGATAGTCGCGTACAGATGCTGCTGATGATTTGTAAAGGGCAATGTCCTCACGTGGCCCCATCGAGTTCATTTCTCTGATAATCTTGTCGTCCCATTACGGTAATTTCGCCCTTACTTTTTTTACAGTTGCCAAGTGCATATACCTTAGGGGTTTGAATTTTCTTTTTGTAATTCTCTTTGTACATTTGAAACGTTATGGATATATTGTGTATACAGGTTGTATAAGATCTGAAACAAATTCTCTTTATTCCCCGTATTATTTATTTATCATTTATAATACGTAAGAAGTACAGTAAAACAGTCTTTTCAGTTATTTAACGCATCTTAATATTAAATCGAGATAGTGAAATATAATCTAGATAGTTATACTCTGTGATATAATGTTATATTTAATAAGAAGGATTCGGCACGTAATAAAACTCACATTACATTTTTTTTAATTTGTATATGACATGCTGTATATAGTCCTATATAAGATTATATAACATCACGTAATGATTCACAGAACTTAATAAAGTAACAGCATAACAAATGATGAAATAACATATCTATGCATATCAAAATATTATGTTGATTCGGCCTATCTTATATTAATTGGCACGTGTGTGCTTTGACGATAATTTATGTAACAGATGCTGAGTAAGTAATTAAAAGAAATCTGTTCATGAACAATCGGACCTGAGGGTGATTTGAGATAAACTATACTCAAAATTCCAAAAAAATTTCAATTTTTCAATTTTTCAAATCCATTAAATTTATAAATACCAATTATAATTTACTGTACGATATCGAAAATTAATTATAAAATCCACAATCCCCCATATCCGCCTGTCGCTGATAAGCATGAGGATAAAACAAGGAAGTAGGTGAAATTATTTTTTCAAATTCGAAAACGCAACCAGGAAAGCCAATGACAAATACTTAAGGTTTTTTATAAAAAGAAAAATTGTATCAATTAACAGATTCTTCAAATTGACAAATTCCATAACTATTTCTGTATCGTCCAGGTCCGCAGTTCTCGATGGCGCCACCCAGTAGCTTCAACTCCTGGTGTTTGTGTACAGCATGCTCCACTTCGTTGTGTTCTCCAGATTTCCCCGAGTCCTCCCTGATGGTATGTATCTCCTTACTAGAAAGTTCCTTCTTCAAGGACATACCTCTCTTGTTATCCTCAGGATCATTGAGACGACTCCATAAGACGTTCCTTGACTTCCTCTCAGTATTCTCTTCCGGTACAGTGTGATCTTTATTATCTTGATTCGCCTCCTTTTCCTCCTTTCCTTGATGATGTGCAATAAGAACCTCTTTTTCATTTTCAGGTTTCATCTCAACTTTTATTTCAATCTGTGATTCGTCCTTACTGTCATTCTTCTGGATCCCAACGATCTCCACCCGGTAGGGTTCCTTATTGTTTTCCAGAGTAATCTCATCAGGCTTGTAAGTCAATGAGACTGCATCGTCCTTGTCTTCTCTGGATCCGAAAGGTTGCAATGTCAAGGCTTGTGTAGCCAGATCCATCAATGCTCCAGATGATGTTGCGAACACGACGAGAATGTTGTCGAGTTTAGCGTGGACATTCAACGAGCCATCCTGACGTTGATCGTAGGTTATAGGGGCAGAATTTATTGCTACGACTAACGTAGATGATACCAGGATAAGAGCCAGCATGTTCACAGTTTTATCAGAATCGCCTGAACTGTACGAAGTCTGATACACGACTGAGGATTACTTCACTCCTCACGACGACGAAACCGCTGTGGGATACGGTATATAGATCCGTTGAGATTCTATAGGAGAGGGTAGAACCAATGTGTATCTTGTAAAACGTATGGAAAAGTAATTGGGGGCTTGACATTTTTTTTATTCCAAAAGATCAAGGAGGATATACTATACATATATTCTAATACTAGTATGATACATAATCATATTTAAGGTATATTTCATAATAATTATATTTACTTGAGGCACTTTCCTCATATTTCCTTATGTCTAACTCTTCACTCAGTTGTTTTGATCTTTGAGCAGTACACATATCTTAGTATATTTTTAACAGAGTTTGGGTCTCATGCGACCATGAATCATGGAAGATTTCATAATAAGGTAATTTAATTCTATAAATGGGTGACCAGTTGGTGAATAGTAAGAAAGGTATTAGTCTAAACGTATATACGACATTTATCTAGCTGTCGTAGATCACGGTGATCTTATTATGCAAGGTGAACTATTCTTGAGGTAGACGATCGAATTTGGGCTGCTGATTCAAAGTATTTTTTGTTGGAACAATTCTGCTTGCTAGTCTCATTGCCATTCTGTAACATAGGTACGTACGACGTGTGCATAATGTTAAGTGTATCAAATGTCAAAAAATTTGTGTCTTACGGTAAAAATGACAGGCGTCTTCGTATAATCCGACGGCAGCGTCCTTTTTTGTCTCTTGAATATCCTGGTTGACAACGTCTTCTATTCTGCCCCTCAGAATCTGTTTCATGAGCTGATGTTAACGGAAGTGTCGATTTCTTGGCTCCATCAATAATATCCTCGTCGCTAAATAAACCTCCAGTCTTATTATTGATTCTCATCTGCACCGGATTCATCTTTTCAGTAGAATTTTGCAAGGACGTCGATTTCTCTGTAGTACTCCCTGTACCATCAGACGCTGCTCCATTTTCAGTAATATTTGCATTGCTCGTGGGTGGTGCCACTGTAGCATTTAGAATAGGTTGTTCCTCAGTAGATGAGGCAGTGACAGATGCATTATTGGATGCTAAACTCGGCGGATTAGTAGGCCAGGTATACCAGGGTTTCACTGAGCTCGTAGACGATGGCGCATTGGTAGGTTTATTGATAGGCCGTATAGTAAAATCTGCATAATCATAAGCGTAATCGTAATCCTGAAAGTTAAAATGGAACAACTTGGCTTTAGAAAAGTGATAAAAGATAAAGAGGTTAATTATGTGCTTAATCAGGTATACACTATATGTATAAAATATTTTTTATAATCGTAGGAAAAATAAATTGTGCAGACTTTACCGTGTAATCGTCAAAGAGATCCGAATCGATCAACGCTAATATTTGCACATCCTTCAGTTCTATCTGCACGTTAGTCTCTCCCGTTTGTCGCTGATCGTAGGTCACAGCAGCAAAGCTGCACGAAGGGCCCTGATAAGCAAGGATAATGAACCCCAAGAAGAGCAACATGGTTTCTTCCTGATTGCGTGCACTGGCTAAGAGGGGAAAATGGCGAAATGAAGAAAACCCGCTGGCTCCAAATAAGACCCAGAGGTGACTGTGATGGGATTCTCTTGCTCTCTATATGTAATAGTGGCTATCTGCCAAGAAACCGGTAATCCTCCTTGCCTGCTCGGCCAGCAAGAGGTCTTTGAGTTTGGTGGCCGGCCGTTGCCCTGTGTATTCCGCGATGTCTCTGGGACATTCGTATACTGGGCAGTTGAGACTCCCTCTTTTTATTCAAGGTCATCGCAAAGGGAATATAATTTTTATAATATACATATATATCCATACAGAATCATCAGCAAACCAGCATTTTAATGGTCTTTGCAGAATAATTAGTATAACGAGATATACATATATATCATCCCCGAAAGGAATATGATGATCTGGGTACAATGAGACTTCCAATACAAAAGAACAAATATCCTTAACTATTATTTCCATGCCATTAAGCAGAGCGATCCAATAAATAAAGTTTCTAGAAAAACTGATGTTTCAAAAAAGAAAATATTCCAGCAGTTCAACTAAATCCGTATAAATAAATCAAATATTTGTAAAACATTCTCGAAAAACATATTTTGCAATATTTTTCTAAAGATATCAAATATTCTATCAGTAATTTTATCCGTTTAATCAAAGTGTAACATATAATTTCATAATTTAATACACACTTATATAGTAAAAAATCAATATACGACAGTTCTAATGCAATGCCATCTGTAAGATCATTCAATCATTGATATGTCTTTAAAAAACCGATTTACGTTTGGCATACGAACTTATTAATATAATCTCTGTTAATATTCTCTTTAATTTTGTTTCCTTCTGGCGCATGTCCCCATTGGGGATACAGCCGTAAGGAAAGGAAGGAAGGAATTTTGTTTCCTTCAGCTGGCTGTGGTTTTCAGAATATGGATCCATCTGGCGGACGAATAATAGAACTACATTAATAGTATGTAGTTGGAATAATTGTCAGAGTCGGTACACTCACTCTCTGCAATATTTCTATTATCATACGAGCAGTCATCCTACATGTGCCTGACCAGCATCAAGCTAAATCCACTGCACACTGTCGCCATCACATGTAAGAAAACAGAATTAAAGCTCATCTAAAGGCAGGAACATCGTGCTGCACCGGGCACTCGTTGACTAGTGTCATCGGGCGAATGATGACGTTGTGGACAGTGCCGCGAGTACAACTGGAAGTGAATATCCAATGTGAATAATTGACAAATGTGAGAGCTAGTGACTGTGAGATATAAATTAATTAATGTTAAATCAAACAGCCACTATTTCTGTGTATATTGGACAATGATATCTGGTACGCAGATCCAGCATTTTCAGAGACGTTGCATATGCTTACATACGTGAAATGTATTACTCTACTGGATTCGTAAAACCGCCTTGAATACTACCGACCGAATGATCGATTTAGACCTTTTCCGATTCGCTGATCGATTCTTCGTTAACTATTGATATGTCTATGAAGGTGAGCTCACGCATTATGATTTATAACATTGTATCACAAGCTTATTACGTTATCAGATTATATGTTAAGGATAAACTGTAGAAAGCGATGATTATTAGCTTGAAAGCAGAATGGATATGTAGAATTTTTGAGACATGTCGCGGTATGAAAGCACGCAAGTCTTTCTTGAATAAATAATGACGATTGACGTAAGCCGTGACTTGTCCCGTACGCGCAATTATGTCACTGATAAAAAAGTAAGGGGCAATTTATTATAGTACTTTTGAAAACATGAACGTCACTGAAACGGTATTCGGATTGCTTCGATTTTGAAAATAGCGCGACTGTATCTACTATACATATATACCGACGGCCATGATTTTATTTATAAAAATGATTTCGCGCGGATCTTGTGATCGGATACGTGAAAGAGTCGTGGAAAATTAGCGATTGGCTTTTTTTGTGTGTATGCTTACTGCTTTTCACGCGCTAATGCGAATTCGCTCTACTCATCTAAACTGTGGAAAGTCATCGAAGCGTGATGACGGTAACCGATAGCTATAGGTATACTTGGAACAAGTGGTCAAAGAGAAAGAACCTACTTTCTATTACATCACAATGATCCTGGCAGCGATACCTGAGAAAATGTTAAGAATTTATGAGCGATTCTATTTTTATTTGTATCGATCCTCGTAGAATTTCGCCCACTCAATAACGGTATCACGAAAGGATACGATCTATAGGTACTGAATGTGATGCTGCGAAGATGCTCAATTCGGACGTGATAAAATTTACGTATAAAAGCGTAGAAAACACGACAAAAATAAAACGTCCAGTATTAACCAAGAGAGTCTGCTCGATATTGACTGATAAAATATTTCAGAAATTGTATGAATTATCCGTGAAAATAATGATTCTAGAAATCGTGGGAGACACGATTAAATAAATTTATCCTTGCAGAAAGAATCACCCTGGGACGTGGAGTTGCATCTGGCAGCAGCTCGTGGCGACGCGAAACGCCTTCAGGTTCTTTTGGACTCCGGGCGTGTCCACGTAGACTGCAAGGATAAGGTCAGTTTTTTTGTCAGCGTTACAATAAAAATAAACTGACAAGTGGCGTCATCATTATAAAATGTTATTACGCGAGTTTAACCTCACCGTTCGACCATCTGCGTCCACACAATGATTGGGTTAGATAAATCATTCTAAAAAAAAAAACGATCTATAAAAAATATCATGAAACAGGTAATCTCATACCTTGTATTTTCTTTAATGTCATTATCCATAGATCCATAGTGACAAGTCCTATTTCCAAATCTTTAGAAATTCCCTTAGTCACAGTAACAATCCTATTGGCTTATGAGACTTTTCAATCTATTTAGACCAACCACTTGTTTCGATAGCACGAATCACCGTGACAGTACCCTACGATAAGCGGATTAAAAGGTCTATGGCGTAAGTGAAGGGTTTCTTATTTATTTCCAGGATGGAACCACCCCGTTAATACTAGCTGCTGCCGGAGGTCACATGGAAGCCGTGACAGAGCTTCTTCAGCAAGGTGCCGATCCCACTTCAAAAAGGCTGGTAAGTCCTAAACCAGTATACACACCATTATCTTCCTTTACTGCGTGTAAATCAGTACTTTGGATTATTTAAAAAATTTATTTCTCGCAATAAACTTCTTTCAATTTCCATAGTCAACCATGATTGCCCAAACGAACGTGACTTTATTCACATTCTCAACGGCACTTTCATCCAGACTCAGGATATCTTCAGAGAGTAGCTAACCTAAAAAGCATGTCATCGATTCTATACGGAGTACCAGGAAGTACACCATTAGTACCTTTCAAGTACAAGTGCGGGACGTAGGCAGATTTATCCAGAATGTATCATCAAGTCCGGCCATTTCGTACAACCACGGTGTTCAAAGTATGCAAGGTCCCCCTTGCATTGTCTGCAAATTTTCAAGTGGACCACCACGTGCAGTTTCGCAGAATATATATTCAAGAGTTCGCCGCGCTCGAGCACCTCGACAAAAGTGTCTCTGTTATCACTAGAGCGGCGAATGTTCTCTTGCAATTTGTTAAACGACGTAACAAGGCTTCACCGACCCTTTTGTCTCTTTCTCGAGAGATTTAATCGTCATGTCATTTACTTGAGAAGAATTATTTAAACGATTCCACGAGATTTTATAAATTCAGTCTCATTGCGCAATCACCAGAGGTCTTGCTTGTATTTTCTTTCTTGGCGGTCTGACCTCGTGCTTTTATGACAAAAATAGATCTGCGACTTACCTAAAGCTCGACCTTTGAGCTATGGAGGCTCAAAAGCGTTTACGTAAACGTAGACAGAGTCGCACGACTTTTTATGTAATCACGTAGACGCCTATATCGTAAACGAATAATAGCCGAGACTGTGAAATTCTTTGTTGAGATATTATCGGCCGACCTTACACTGCGAAGTAAATCTTCCATGAAAATTGCGGTTAACGTGGAAACGTGCAGATACTTTTCAACGAGCAGGAAGGAGATTTGTCCTGGGGAAAGGCGAACGTTATTTCGTACGGTTCCTCGATGCAGTCGTTTTAATGTAATATATATATTGTATTTACATACAGAAACATTCACGGCGCAACCTTAATTATTCAGAAACCGTGCGCACGTCCTGGTTGTTAATTCTGTAACTCTGCCCTGCAGGAAGCGATGGCACGATTTTTGCGTTATCGGCTTTGCTTGACCGCGATCAGCTGGGTCAGACAGGAAGTACATATTATAGTCGTCGCAGGTATATAGATTATCACTTAGGGACTGTGTACGACATTTGAGCTCGCAGGATGTGCTACCTTATTCAGGGAGGAACAGCAAATGTTCGATGGCGTCATTAGAGCATGTTGCGTGTTCCGGTTTTACCATGTTATTAGCCAGTACTAATTACTTTAACAATCCTCTCGAATTAATCTCATTATATTCCGAAGAAAAAAGAATAAATGATGTATTAGCGCCTCGTCGATCACGAAACATCGCCATTGATTACACCGCCCTCTATGTTTGCATGTACACTCTACAGTTAATTAAAGTTAGAAAACGTTTAGCGCTTCGTGACTCAATGGCTTTTGCTTGAACTTCCTCTAGATTTGGAAAACAAATCACTCCAGATCCATGGCGATGAAACTTCTTACAGTAGCGATAAACTTTATTATCATCAGTCGTGACGTAGCAGTTCCTGAAATCAGTACTTCCTTGAAATTGTAAATCCAGAGAGTCCAATCGTTCCCTGGAACGCATTGAGAAAAATAATTCCAGGCAAAGCGTTTTTTTTTGGAAGGTATAGAAAAAAAGGCCGTAATTTATAACCGCGAATTGTTTATGGATTCGAACCATGAGAAAAAGTTTAATCATAAAAAAGATTTTATACTGCAGCAGCCCAGAGTCGTTGGGTTATTCTAGAATCTGCGGTTTGTAACAGATAGCTGTCACCATTTCTACTCTGGTTCACAAAGTCAGTAATCCTATAGCTTCTATGGAATAAATCTTATATTCTTTGGTAAATGTAAAACCAATAGAAAAAAATAAATCCTGGGAACCGTGATAATTTTATAAAACTCGCAAACTCCTAGTGTTAGTCCTTGTTACAGAGAAAAATGTCTTACTGGTTATCCTTGATTTCTTGCGATATTGTCAGATCTCTTCGCTGCTACTGGATTATAATAAATGGAACGCCCGGTATACTGTCACGCTGTCTTGCTCCGGGTCCACGTTCACTCCTGCTCTTATATCCCTACATAAGAGACTCGGTGAAAGTGTGCTCAACCTCTACCTATAGTAATTCAAAATGTGTTACGTGACATGGCCATTGAGTAAAGCCTGAAGGATAATTACATCCCTTATAAATAATATAAATATTTCATCCATTACATAATATTAACTCTGTCCTCTGTGCATTATAGGATAATTTTAATTATTCCATAATGACAACCTTGACTACTGAGAACGAACTTGAACTTTGTATACAGGAAATACGTTTCACTCGAGTTAACAATGCTCGTTCGTAATAGTATATCCAATAGTAAAAGCACCTGATTTTCAATTCCAACATAAGTGGGATCGATCGATGATAAATAATTTATCCAATTTCATCTTCACGTTGAGGCTCATTTGATTTTACAAAATCAAAAAGAAGGCCGACGCTCCCAGCAATCTGGTTCGTGTCTGTAATGAGTGGCGCTCTCTTAGAATTAGGTGAAGGACGAGTGGATAATAGTATATGTAGCGCTATAACGTTTATACATAAAGTGTATTCGTCGTAACTATTTACGTGCATATCCTAAGTGCTAGCTCACGTTATACGTACGGCTCTCAGGTTGGGACCAGGTGGCTCGAGTGCAGGCATCTCCAGAGGTTCTCGAAGCCAACAGGGTTAATATCGATTCTCAGCCGAGGGTTGGATAAGCCCTTAGCTTTGTCAGAGAAATAGTACTGGTTCAGTCTGGTAGCTTTTGTTATTGCGAGTCCTTGTTGGATCAAAGTGAATCGATGCTCAAGTAGTATTACATCACAGATAGGTCACTGGACTCAATATGGCCTTTCACAGGGGGCATGTATGTTGAATTATTACAGGCTATAAATTTTCTGCTGGCATTCAAATGGTATTTCTTCGACCTACGGTTAATTAAGTAGAACAGTTATTTTTCATTACATCACGGTAATGTTAGGACGGATATAGGAAATTCAAAGGAATTTCTGAAAATTGTAGAAAATTACTATGGGTTGAGATACAAGACTTCAGGCTCCGTGTAATCGATCCCTTATTTTCTCCCACCAACTTCTCTACACCCCCAAGAAATGAGATGAAACATCCGTGAATCTGATGTAGTCAGGACCTGAGGTCTTTCACTTGTATCCATTTTCAGACCGGGACCACAGCCTTGTTCTTCGCGGCTCAGGGTGGCTTTATGGATATCGTTGCTCTTCTGCTTGAACATGGAGCGGCTGTGGATTCCTGCAGTATGGTAGGAATTTTTTACTTAAAATTTGTTTATTATTTAATATATAATATACATATTAATATTTCAGGACGGCGGTACCCCATTATTTGTCGCCTGTCAATGTGGACACTTGGACGTGGTCGAAGGACTTTTAGAGAGGGGAGCAGATGTCAATGCTCATATGAAGGTACTGAGTCTCTAAGACATTTTAATTTTTAATAAATGATTAAATTTGTTTACTCTCCTACAAGGATGGAGCTACAGCTTTGTTCATAGCAGCGCAGAACGGTCACCTGAGAATCCTAGAAGTTTTGTTAGAACATGGAGCCAAAACCGACGCCACGCGTACAGACGGTGCTACCCCCTTGTGGATAGCTGCTCAAATGGGTCACGATCACGTTGTCAGAAGACTACTAAAAGCTGGGGTCAGAGTGGATGCCACAAGACATGTAAGGATTATTTTAGTAAGACGATGTGCTATTTGATTTTTAATTAATTGTTTTCTTACTCAGGATGGCGCGACACCTCTTTTCAAAGCTGCTCATAAAGGTCACACGGCAGTGATTGGCGAGCTTTTGAAATACCGTCCATCCTTAGGAATACTACCGGTGAGTAGAGTAAACGTAATTCTTGTGTTTCTGGTATTAAGTCGTAGCAGGATGTCAGAAATACTCGAACGTTTAAATTCGAGGTGAGTAACTACTCAGTTACGTTTTTCAAAGAGGCGTGTCAATCTTGAATGCTCAAGAGAGTGACTGTGACATCATGTTTTCGTCGCGCTCGATTCATCTGACTTCTGGTCTACACGATCGTTCAAATATCTTTGACGTAATGGTTTTTTTTTTTCAGAATGGTGAAAGTGCACTTCACGCGGCGGCCTTGTCTGGACACATGACTGTAGCCAGACAACTTGTTGGAGCTGGTGCTGATCCTTTACTCGTTAATCAGGAAGGGCTTACGCCACTTCAGCTGGCACTGCGACACTCTCAAACCCAGGTCGCTGATTACCTTAAAGATAAAGTTAGAGCCCGAACAGCATCACGTTAATATTACAAATGTAGACAAGGTTCATTAGGCATTCTTTTCTGTCTCATTCTGACGACTCTACAACTGTCAAATACCATACGTATTTTTCATCCTGTAATATTAACTTATGTTTACATTGAGGAACCCTGCAGATTAAATTAACATTGGATAATTAGCGAGCTTATGAATCTTGGTAGCAAGAGATACTACTGATGCGATAGCATATCTATTTTAGTTTTTATTCTAATACTACTCAATGGGATTTTTAACGGTATTGCCATTGGAGAGATGTTGTCCTAGCTTTTTAGATTGTCATTATTGGTTAATAACCGATCTACTGTCATTGAAAAAGGATAGGAAAACGTATCAGTATTTCGTAAAGTTTGTTTTATGGGAACTCGTGTAACGTTAGAGTGCAAAACGATCAGTGCAGCAGATTATTCGCATTTATTTTCCTATGTGAAAATTGTATTGCTTCGTGGTACAGTATTTAATTTTAAGTGTTCACTGTTATGGTTGTTTAGCACTAGTTAATTCTAGTAATTATATCGCTAAGGGGTACTACACAGGAAGTGTCCTATTTTTAGCACACCCTATATGGACGGTAGGTTTATAGTGGGTATTCCGTCTAAGTTGTTGAATTATAACTTTAGCTGTACGTTTGCGCGAAGATGAGTATATTAATATAAACATTATTTATATATAAAATTTTAATAATTTATCTTACGACGACTATCTGTAATTTCTCTTTTTATTTTGTAAATATGACACAGCAATATGCTTTTCAAAATAACATAAGGCACGACAACTCTGCTGTTCCTAACTGGTAGATGAGCTAATGGATCTAATACTGTTCTAGATACGTTTGAAAGAGACAGCTTTGCGCATAATAATATTAACTTGTACTTGTATATGGAAACTGTACTCTAATGTATATAGGAAACATCAATTTTCCCTTTTTGATTATCAGAATTACGCATTACCAGCATAATCAGCTGTAGCATAAGTAGGTCTAACCCACTATTCAGCAGTCTTTCAGTAGAGAGAATTCAGTTTTTTAAAAACACTGTCAATTGTTCAATCGAATGCAATCACATAAGACTGACTGATCTGCCTTGAAACAGATTGTAAATTATGATAACGAGGCGAATATCTGTAAGCGAGAATCGTGCACAATGTATCAAGGGATTTTATTAAAAGATAAAGGAATCTACAATTAATTAGAATACTAAGAATTAATTATTGTAGATTTACCGTTAGTACTATACATAATTGGAAAGTGACTTAATTTTGAATATAGACTTTCGTATACATGGTTATTCAGGACTGTTGTGCCACCTGAAGTTAGCACGTCCATTTGATTTATATCAATATCTATAGTAGAACCATCTTCAAGCTGGCACAATAGTATTGAATAACCTTTCACGTAACAGTACGATATTTTCCATATTGGAGGAAGCATAATAACCGCAGCATTCGATCTAGCAAATTTTTGCGTGAAACAAAATTTTCAAAATATTCCGGCAGTCTTCCTAGAATGTAATATTTACTTAGTCAATAATAATTATTGTTATTGTTGATAGATATATATATATACACATATAAAAATTTTATGAAAATCTTCAAAAATAAAATATGCCTCTTTTATTGTACATTCAAAACACTACCTCGTTTTCGGTATCATTTGGATCAGAATTAATTTGTTATCTGTTTACAATACATGCACTTTCAGAATCAAACTAATTCTGATGTAATATTATGCCTAAATGTAATTTCATTACATGCTACATAAAAAGTAAGCTTTTTTCTCAAAGTGAGATATCACAGAATACCTGAAACATTTGTTTGACCTCGTGCCACAAAATGCGCAGACTTGCGTACCTCATTCCTTGTACTGTATTCATTACTCGAGAATATTTATCACCTAAAGACATCTACGTTTTATCTCTCTTTTCGGATCACCCAGTTTATAAGAATATTATATTCATTTTTGTGCCTAATGTGGCACACAACATTACACAGCCATTCAATATTTATAAGTTAGAGCTAAGACGTGTTAATCGTTAAAAAAAAATGACGGCAAATGAAGACGCACACACCTAATTGATCTTAACTCTGGCCTTGCTATCCAGCTGCTACAAAGTGCCTATTTCCTACTCCATTTCAGATGCAAAGCACCTTCTGCCCAATGAGGACGAGTTTACCGCAGAACTGTGTAGAGTCTGAAATTCGCGTACGATTCTCTCACGTACCGATCAAGAATTTACCGACTGTTATTAATTCAGCGAGTACATCATCGATTACTGTGAAGTGTAAACGTCATGAGTAACTTTATCAAATATCTACATTGTGCTGATAAGACTGATAACAACGAGCACACTTTACACGGTGAAGGATGCTTAGTTTCGAGTTGAATTTCAGACACTACTGTGATCATGATTCGAGATCGGATGCCAGACTTATGTGCCGTTAAGTATTTGATCTGATATTGTTTGACAGGATATCCGGTTTTTATACTAATTGCGCGAATACGATTTCTGCTAATTTTTCTTCGAACGTCTAACTACTTTACAAATCATTAGCATTAGCTATGTTTGTATTCTTCTAATTTTTCTAATGCTTTAGACTCGGAGAAGCGGTTCGTTTGGACGAGGATTTCTTCAAGATGTTCATATTCATATGTCTCAGAATAAAAAGCTGAGCAAAGTTCTTGAAGAAGTATGTGCTACGTTAATTATCTACTTTAGTGATTCAGACTCTATTGAAGTATTCTCAGAAAGGTGCGTTCTACATATTTTGTTTTCAGGTCGAAGAAATACGGAGCTTGATTCAGCTTATCGTCGAAAATATAAGTATTATTAAGGACTTGCACAACAATGTTCTTACGCATAACAATCGGGGTGAGTAACGTTTTGTCTTTTTATTAATTTCTCTATTGAAATTTTCCCATGATATTTTAGAAATTCAGGGCGAGTTGGAAAGTCGCACGTTCACCGTTTCTCAAACATCATTTCGCGTGCGAGCAATGTTAAAAGGTAAATCACTAGAATTACCTAATCGGAATCATTTTCACCTTGAACCCTTTGTCCTGGTGACTTTGATAATGCTGTATTCATTGAATTTGAGACTAAATCTGGATCGTCAAAAATGACTGATAATCTCTTGTCTCGCATTGGAGAAATTGGACTATATCTACATAAGCGAAAAGATCGATCCATTCTGGAAGATTTAGGTGAGCTGCTACAACTTGGACCAGCATTAAATAGCAGAGTGTTTGCACTTGTGGCAGAGGTTGGTGTTAAAATTTGTACGTTTCCAGATGGACCAGGTTGTTCATTGGTGTATAAGTTTTGGGGCGGACTTCGCAGGTTTGGTATTCCTGGATACGTTAGGGATGATAGTCTACGTATGACGATTCTGGGTGTGCGATTCGGATCTAATAGTTTTGAACTTAATGAAGCAATATTTGAAGGGCTAGGCTGAGACGGGGAAGAGCACTCTTCTTCGTCCGTATGCTCGTCGTCGGATTTTGTTTTTTTACCGTATTGCCTGAAACAACATAACGTTACAGTATTATTAGATCTTACTTCTATAAAAGAGTACTTATTGAAATGCATACCTTATATCTTGGTCTATTTGTTTTTCTAAATCTGGATACTCGCTTATCAGGTTAGAAAGTTTATCCTTGCTGTACTCCGAAACAACCTTGATAAAAAGCCTGGTAACATCAGCTATTACAGATGGTAAAGAATTTTTGAGTTTTCTCTTCAGCTTAATCAGGATTGGCAATAATACTTCTAAGCCATGTCTCTTCATCTCTTCAACGATGATATTCAAAGCATTGCTTGGAGAGTTGTTTCCCGGAGATGTGCTCTCATCCAGTACATCATCCTCTGTATGCTTTACTGAGGCCATAGGCTGTAATTGTTCCCTGGAGATGATGTACAATGCATCCTTTAAAACGGATATACCTTCCTCTTGCTTCGTATGAATACTTCCATTTAAAACAGCAGCCAACACTTCATTCGTTAACCTGACGTACAACTTCAACTTTCCTGGAGGATCCAGGTGCTCTAGCATGAAATTATATATTGCTCGACGTTTTGCCTGATTTCTTTGACCAGGTAGAGTCAAAGCAATTTTCTCCCTTTCGCGCATACGCCGCGTTCTAAATTTATTCATATCCTGATAATTGTTGTAATGAAATATACTCTGCAGGAACTGTTGTGATATTAGTGTTTTGTTTTTCACTAGGAGTCTCTCCTTTATGAGAAATATAGTCAATTCTCGAATAGTCTCATCTGTGTCAGAGAGCATAGTTAGAATATGAAAGAAGAAGAGTCCTTTGACTCTTATGAAGTCTTCTAGCAGTAGCTGAATGAATAAGACTACTATTACTTCTCTGACAACAGGATTAGGGTCTTTCATACTAACACACATGTCAGGTAAATACGGTTCTACTAAAGCCGTAAAACGGATACAAAGATCAGCCAATGCCTTGGCAGAATTCACTCTTATTGCTGCTTCTACTTTAGAACTTCCTTCTGTAGTCTGGCACATTAATTTTCCTAGGATAGGTGTAACTTCTTGAGCTATTTCACGATTCCTCATTGCTTGTTGACCAAGAAGAGTTATGGCAGCTGGCCTTAGTTCCTTCGCGTTTTTTAATCTTGCTGGAAACGAATCCCACTCCAGTAATAACCCTTGTAAAGTACGTAGACATGATGGAGATATTGTATCAGTGCATAGAGCCGATGCATGTCCAATAGTACACATAGCTCTTAGACATGTAATTGCTACTTCAGCTGTGTTATTATTGTCGTGAATTTTCTTTATTTCATTTTCTGACAGTTTCATTAATTGGGATCCACTCATTTGTAGTAACTGGTTAGCATTATCCGGATTGAGATGTTTTAAAATTGTTCCAATAATGTCTAGACAAAGACCAACAGATGCAAAATGAACTTTGAAATGCCAGAGAGAGTCTAGAAGATCTGAGTGAAGTTTCTTCAGGAACTCATTATCTAAGGAGGACCATGTATTTCTTAAGACTTCCAGTACTAAATTTGCATAAAAGTTATCTTGAGACAAGAGCTCTTTATAATTTGCAAAATGCAAGTTCATGTTTGGTAATATTTTATATTGTGAAAAGGCTTCTAGTAATATCCAAGCTGATAGATTGTTATCTGTTCCAATGTGTGACTGAACATCGGCTATCAATGATCGTGTGATGACTTTAGTTTGCGCCCAAACGCTGCATGCTTTGGATAAATGTTTTCTCATTTTCATTCTTGTTACGTAATAAAGAATCTTCCATGGTAGGCAGTCTGCCGTTTCTTCATAGTCATCAGAGTATGGAGTGATTTTGCTGAGCATCATATCCTGTAGGGCTTCTAATACTTTTTCCTGGACTTTTATTTCGATGTCGAATACCTGTGGCAAAACTGCTTGCACCCATTCCTTCACTAGATTAGGGTGACCATAAAACTTCTCTAGAATATTAGTTAAGACCTGTACAGCGTAACGTCGTACAGACAATGCAGGATCTCTGCAGCGAAGGCCTGTTGCTGGTATTATTTTGTCTAATAATACTGGGAAAGCTGTCACTAGATCTTGAAGAATCTGTAAAGCACTTCGTCTTACTAATGCACGTTCATCTTCTACTCTGTGCATCAACATTTTCATAATAGTATTTGATCCTGGTAAGGGATTAATATCCTCTGCTAAAGCTCGTCTAAGTTCCTCTACTGGCAGGAATGGTTTGTCTTCATTGGATATTTTAAAAATATCGTTTACTATTGTACCATTCTTATCATTTTCTACATTTATGCACTCTGCAAATATGGCCATAGCTTTTCCCCGGACCATATTTGAAGTATCAATGCATCGGCTAAGAGTAGTGGCTATTAATAAATTTTTGACTTTTGAATTGAGCAATTTATTTGAATTGTCAAGTACAACTTTTCCCATGATTTCTTGTGCAAAAATTCTATATGATACTTTATTGTGATATGCTAGCAATATAAGGTCATCGATGATGCTATTATACATGTTGCCTTTGCACAAATTCATTAACTTCGTGATGACTGCTGCTTGTTTCTGGCGGGCTTCTACTCTCTCTGGGCATTTTACCATTAAATGTTGAATTAATATTGTTATTCCTAGCTCGGCTTGTTTTTCATGCGTAGAAAGTAAATTCTTCAAAAAATCAACAGTTGTGTCACGTATAACCATCAACGCTTTTGCTGGTAATTCTACGTAGTTTAATAAAAGATGAGGAAGCACGTATTTTGAGATCAATCTAACGGTAACATCAATTGCACCGTGTCGTGGATTGCATAATTCTTGCAATGCTACATAAGCATTGTAAGATAACGAAGTTATCGAGGCGTCCATATTCTTATTTCCAGCTACAAAATGATTTATACTTGTTTCCAATTTTGTGATTTCCAGTAAGGAATGCACCGTGATTTCTAATGACCTGAGTTGATCCCTCATGCAAAAGGTCTTGAGCATCATAATCAGATCATACATGGTACTATTCAAACCTTTGACCAATGTTATTTTTTCTAGGTTTAATAATGTGCTTATATTTTCTTCGTCTTGCATATAAAAATTATCCAAATCAGTAGTTTGAATACGTTTAACAGGCTTTGCTGTTAAATGCTTTGATAATTTAAATGTCTCCATAGCTTTATGATACAAGTTAGGATGAAACACATGAAATGCATTGCTACCTGGAACAGCTAATAGCATAAAATATAAACTTGTAGCTTTTAAGCAAGAAAGTCTGGAGTCTTCGTCTGCCATACTCGATTGACCACTTTTCATTAAGTAAGCCAGAACAGCAAGTAAGCTGTGCGAGTTTATATTCAGAGCTGTAAGTGTCTGCCAGGACACTTCTGGTCTCTGGCATCTTTCAAGCTGATTTGAATCTAAGTTTTCGGACATCCAAGTCTTCACAACCGTATGAGCATCTGTTAATAATACTCCCATATCCTCACTGTCTAAGTGAAGAAGATATTCGTCAGGAAGATCATCCACTATTAAGAATTCACCATCCCACACAGATTTAACCCAAACTTGATTTAAAACATTTAACTTAAAGCTATCAAATACCTGAAGAGGTTCCATGACTGCGTTTTAAATAACATGTGATTAATTCTTGAATTAACAGGACTTTTTGCCACTCTAAAACAATATATACATAACCCTACTTAACACAATAACATACTGTTAAAATTACTGCCACACAGAATTTAATGAATGACTACGTTACCTTAATTCAATACAATATACATTTTCTTGCGCTAGATTTAACTGATGATTATCAGAATTATAATTGTATTTAATATTGTTTTATTCACAACATAACACTAAACACTTCATACCCAAATGAGACAGTGCTGCCATGTGGCGGTAATCTTTGAAATATTCATTTGAGCAGTAACTATTTACTAAAGTGATTTTGAAAAAATTCTCTTCCAGATATGGGAAAAGAGATTTCGGCAATTGATGATCTCACTGTGGAAAGTGCAAGAGAAGGACCAGCTTATGCGAGAATTAGAGTTTTACAATATACAACAATGACTCGACTATTTAGTGAAGTTATGCAAGAATACAATGAGTCCCTAATGAAGTATCATGATAAGTGTTCGTCCCTTTTACAACGTCAAGGGACCCTGAGTATGTAAATGATTGGTCAAATGTTTAAAATCTGGAACATCTAGTGCAATATTTAATTTACTAATTTACAGCGAGAAAAGATATCACTAGTGTGGAATTAGATGAGATGATGAATACACAGGAAAGAAATTTGTTTGTGGACAATGCAAGTATCTAATGTTCCTAAGTTTTATTCTAGGAATTCAAGAGATAATTGTTAATTTTATGTCTTCAGATTCTTGAAGATAGTAGACTAGTTAAGCAGCAGCTCTCGGATATACAATCAAGACACAACGATATTATTAAATTGGAAAAATCTCTCATAGAAGTGCGCGATATGTTCACGGAAATGGCATTTCTAGTGGAAAAGCAAGTCTGTATATCTTGCAATTAGTTATTAGTATCTGAATAAGGATGACAATAATCTAATTAAATATTTCAGGGCGATCAGTTAAATTGTGTTGAATATTTTGCTGGGAAAGCTACACATAATATTGACGGTGGACGTAATGAGATCCATCGAGCAGAAAAGAAAAGTCACAAATGGAGAAAGGTATATCTAAAACTGATTTTGAATACGTATGTAAACTCAGTATACTATGTTACTAATTGATAAATTCTTTTTCCAGCGGAAAATCAAATTTATTATAATTATCGTTACAATTATTGTCATTCTCTTGCTAATAGCTATTTTCTTTTAAAATTAGACGTCTCATGTACATGCAAAATAAACGATTGTTATTACATAAAAATAACTTATAAAGTATTTAAAAATTAATAACTTTTTATACCATAATATGATTCAGATGTCACAATCCATGTCGCACTCCGTTTCTTTTTCCGCTTTCTCAGATTTTGGGTAAACATAGTTTTTGAAAAACATGACAACACCCTTAGCAGTTGGTCTTGATTTGTAATCTGCGTCAGTACACGTGTAGAACAGTTCCAAGACTTTTTTATACTCTGGGCCTAATTCGATAGCAGGTAAAGCAGGTCGCATACCTAAAACGATAATTAAAATAAAATTTGATATAAAGAATACTGTACATAATTTTATAATATATTGAAAATTTGAGTACTGAAAGTTACATGTAACATACCAAATCTTTTACGCGTTATTTCCTTAATTAGTTGTACACTTTCATCCAGGTTTGGATCACTATTTTCTTTATTATCAGGCATTTCATTAGCAGTAAACGAATCATCAAACGAAGTTTCAAATATTGAATCATCATGTTCTACATATGGTGGAGACAGAGCTATCATTTCCCAAATTACAAGACCATAAGCCCACATATCTGCTTTATTCGTAACTGGTCCTTCCACTGAAAAACATCAATATAAATTGTAATCAAACATACAAAAGATGAATTACTAAACTTCGTGCAAACAAAAAGACACGTGCTAAACAACTCACTGTCTATGATTTCAGGAGCACTCCAGCACTCTGTTCCCACATATTCAAATTGGCCCTTCGATCTGTCCAATTCTAGAGACTTTGTCAATGGTAGAGAAACTCCAAAATCACACAATTTTACGACTTTGCAGTTATCAGATACTAGCACATTATAACTTTTTAGATCGCCATGAAGGATATATACTGTATGATGTAAATATTCTAAACCTTTAGCGACTTCAAACCCAATTCTTAATATGTCATCTGCTGAGAATGGATTCATATCATTTTCTATCATTCCTTCAATGATGTCACCTGTCCAAAAGAAATATGTCATAATGATTAACGATTTAAAGATCATTTTAAACTTTTATCTTACGCTACTATTGTTATTAAGTAGATACCTAAGGAGACTTCTAATTTCTCCATAACAAGACATGCCTCTCCATGGGAGGCTTTTGTAAATGCACGAAATCCAACGATGTTTGGATGATTAAGTTTGCAAAGTATTTCTGCCTCAAGGCAGATACGCGTGTTATAAGCTTTGGTGCTAAGGGCATTCCGATTGACTTTCTTCAGGGCCCAAGGCGATCTAACGAAACCAACTTTCGGTGATCTTTCCAAAGTAAATACATTAACGTCTAATGAAAAATGTATATAGTATTAAAAACAGAATTAACTATGGATACCATACATAATGGCAAATATAATTTTGCTTACACGTGCCGTAACCTATCTTCTCCAGATATGGTGATGGAGGAATCTTTATTGGCGTTTGCAAGTCCGGATTATCCTGCAATCTACTTCGACATTTATTTGTAGTAGGAGTTCTAAATTCGGCCATTATACTGTATAATATTAGAATAACGTGTTACAAATGTTATTAACGGACCAAGTCTTAAAATTCTACCTGTTGACGGTTTGCTAGAATTTAAACTAATTGGTAACGACGCCTCATGTTTGCCAACAAAATGTGTTATATTCCAAACGATTATTCGTGTTTAGGATAAATATGTATCTATAAGTTATAATCTTCTGAAATTCTAAGATCTAAGTTGTAATATAAATATCTCTGATTTATTATAATTTGATTAAATATATGGAATTAAATCTATACTACTTTGTTCCCGCAGTTGGTAAAACTGGGTAAAACTATTGGAGAGAAACAGATCGGAGCAGATACAGAATTACGAACCAGCAATAAAGGTGGCCTGTAAATAAAATAAGTATGCCATGTATTTCTACGTAAAACGAATAATGATACATAATTTATTTACATGTGTAAACAACAGATCTATTATCTAAATTAATAAATAATCAAATTCTATAATATCGCTGTTGGCATTAAGCGATGCATCGTCTTTCAATAACGTCACATTGAAGCACTAATTTTCAATTAGAAAAAATGTCGATAAATGGCCACAATAATAGAATCTAAAAAAATACAGCTAATTCTTTCATAACCATCGGAAGGGATCTAATGGAGAAGCCTTGAAGGGTGGAAGATTTTTAGCAACTGGCCTCAATGATTCTATTCTGGAAGGTCCTGCCACTTTCAACGGAATAGGGTTAGATTTCCATGGTTCTGAAAAGGGTCTAAAGCTTTCGACACCGTCCAAATTGGGTAGATCAAGACGCAGTTCTTCCTCTGGTGAAATAGCTATGTCTTTAAATCCCGGAGGAATAGGACCAATTATACTGATACGCCCTGGCCTGGCAATATCCTCAGGAGATATCGTAACGCTCTCTATCATTGTAATATTATTAACTGGCGTTAAGTGATTCATCCGCAAATTGTTGTTCTCTTGAAGGGAAACACCAGGAGAATCTTCAGACTCGAAGATAGGCATCTGTTGAGGGTCCAGAATCGTATGTCTGGCTGTTCGCATTGCTGTTGCCCGACTATTCTTATTATCATCATACCAACTTCTCAACTGCTTCGGATCTCCTCCGCTCTCTTCAAGTTTAGATAAGATTTTTTCATTATCTTTAACATCAACAAACTGCTTATGAAGTTTATTACGCGTTTCTATACTTACGTCATTGACATCTTTATCCATCACCTTCTTAGGATTATCCTTTGTAGAATCTTCCGGTTTTACGGAATCTGAATCCACGCTTGTATCTTCAGCCAGCTTTAACATCTCCAAACTATCGGTACTTTCTTTCTTTATTAGATTATTATGAAACTCTTTTGTAGTCTCTTCAGATTTATGTGTCTTTTTTGATGCAGAAGCATCCCTTTCTATAGGCCCTGGTTCGTTTGAGCCTTTATCGATTGTTTCCAATATTTCATCGTCCATTGTACCAGAAGCCGGAGTTGTTGGCGTGGAAATTTGGAGTTCGCCGTTCCCGCTATTCTGAGTTTTCGAAGAGTCACCATGGTCTTCTGCAGGACTCAATTTTGAAAATACCAAGGGTACAGAATCAAAAGAGATTAAAGTCGACGGTGTACTATCAGATATATCTGCACGTTCTTCAAGTTCTTCTTGTTTCTTCAAGTCATTTAAAAGTTTCACTTCATCCAAAGTCAAAACTCTTCCGTTTCTAACAACCGAAATACTAGTGGCTGTTTCATAAACTACGCGTTTCCCATTACTTGAATTTTCCGCCTCCTCCTTGTCTTTGATTTTACGTAAATTGACCTCCATAAGCTTATTGTTACTCGACATTTCCACACGTTTCTCTTGTTGCATATTGATTAACTTCTCATCCGGTGATGAGTTTGAATCCGACCCCGTAGAGGCTGCGGTATTATTGATTTTCAATATTCCCGTTTCCGGTGCTGTCAAAGAAGTCCCAGTTTCAGATTCCTCCAAGTTTTGAACAGAAATTCTCTCGGCTTTGATCTTTCTCGAGCTTCTCTGTCGTACGGATTCACTATTCTCACTTTGAGCCTTCTCTTCGTAGACATTCATATTTTCATTTTCCTCGTCCTGAAGTGTTCTGCGTTTACTTCCTACTCCAGGACGTCTACGTATTATTCTCCTTCCTACCGCATAGGAGTCCGTAGAAGTTTCCACAGAAGATTCCGGCGTGGTAGTTCGCCTACCCGGCCTTGGTCTTCTACGCACAAAGTATTTCACATCGTTATCGGTAAGATTATTAGAAATATTTTCAACACTCGCTACAGTGGTTTCTTCCTTAACAATCGAAGGATTTCTAAGGCCATGTCGAAAACGAGAACGAGTTTCCTCGACATTAGAAGATATAGGTGGTAAGACAGTTGATTCCTCTGAACTAGGTCCCTTTCCCGATGATCGTTCCATCTGTAAATTATCTCCCATCTCTAGAGTCGAAAGTAATGTAACTTCTTCCGCCTCTAATGAGGGTCCATTCAAGGTGGGAGTATCAGAAGAACGAGGTCTTTGATTGGTTTGAATCTTTTCTTCCGGGATGCCTGCGGGAAAATCATTTTCCTTTGGTAAAGCCCTCCTGGATTGTGGTTCGATTTTCGTGGAATCAGTAGGAAATCCTCTACGTGAATCCCTTCGGACGTTGAGACGCCTCCTGAACATCATCCTACGGAACTGACGCCTTGGACCCTCTTCGAGATTTCTTATTTTATTATTCAACGGAGCATCGATTACTGGCACATTAATGTCATTAACTGGCTTCGTTACACCGCTGTCGTTCGGATGAATGACGCTCTCATCATGCGTGAACGTCTCTGACGACAGTCTCTGTCCCGGAAAATAGTCCCTCGTCGTTCCGGACCCTTCTGATGTAAATTTAGTCGACTGATCAGTCGACGCGCGCGAACCAAAGTTCACATTGTTTTCTTCTAGGAACGTCAGAGATTCCTGCACCTCGGGATCTTCAAAATCGTGTCTATTAACACCAGCTAGGTGCCCTACCTTCGTTTCAAACGTGGTAGCCGGCATTATCGAATCCTGACGAACAAATTCGTGCTTCTTGGGAAAATATTGAGGCCGTTTACGAATTAGATTATTTCTCATAGACTCAGGACTCGAAGGACGTGTCCTCGTGGAAGTTCTAGCACTTGTCACTTCTACAGGAGCTAATGGAGTTGCACTAGTTGTTGTTGCAACAGTAGCAACTGAACTTGATATGATCTCAGCTGTAGACGGAACGATTTCTACGGGAGCTGGTACAGTTGGTACAACTGGTAATCGATCAAGAATCTCACGAGGGTGTCCAATCGTCATGGTAACTCTGAATATACTTGCTCTCTCGTGATTATTATTATCCGTGTGAAACTTACTTCCTAAATCCTGATCTCTCTGAGATTCACTTGTACTTCCATCACCTGAATGCTGTATAGTATGCTTATTGGACACTTGTGGTGCCTGTATATCGTCTTGAGAAGGCATTTTCAAAGATGGTATCGGTCTTTGAAGTCCTTCAGGAATGTTCTCACCATTGAACGCCGAGAACTTTTCATTTGATATTTCCGGCTGACTGGCGTTCAGTATCTCGAAACTTCTCGCTGGCAATCTCAAACGTGGTTGAAAATCTCCCTGAGGTTCTGGGACATGATCTGCGTTGACTCTTTGACGTTGCGAAATCACTCTCGCATTTGGGTAATCTTCTGCAATAGTTGACGTAGCGTGTTTCACGTTTCCACGATTCCTTACTAAACTTTGTCCCTGTCGATGGGGTAATTTCACCTTGGGCCGGGTCATCGGAGCGTTCAGACGAATGTCTGCGGTTCGATTTACTTGAGGTATTCTCCCCGAAATCAATGCCACATCTGTCGCTTGAACGACGACACTTTTTGTTCCTTTCTCTTGAGGAGTCTCACTTAAGTTCTGTGCCAACATGGGGAATTTCGCAGTCATTGTCGAGATTTCGTGTTGCTCTGTTCGTAGTCTTACTGGAATCTTAGGAACGATCAATGGAGAAAAAGTTCTGACTTCTGATTGTCCATGATTGTTAGGAATCGCTTGAGGCGGCCTAATATTTTGAATTTCAATGCTACTCGTTATCGGCGTCTGCGACCTTGTGATTGTGGGTGGAATATTCGTCGTGGTGGTAGTGACTGTTGCGGAATTCATGGAAATGCCAGAAGTCAATTGAGACATCGAACTGTGTAAATTATGCAGCGTGTTTAAAATCAAGGTTGAGAATATTGAAGTTTTATTTTCAGTCGGTGTTGTTTCTATGGTCACCTTCTTGTCTGGTTGAGAATTTTCGAATGTATCGAAACGACTTTGCTTTTGGAATAGAAGTGGCTTTCTAATGTCCACCGGCAGCGTTCTAAGTCGTTCTACACTTTTGACAGGGGCGTCGACATTTTTAGATTTTTCATATTTAGATTTTACAAATTCAAATGGCGGAGGCGTTATTTCTTCTTCTGGAATTTCAATATGCTCAGGTTCGTCTTGTTCGACAGGAATTCGAGTATTTTCGAAGTTACGTAAATTTTCATTCCCTTGCTTAGTCTTTCTCAAATCCACGTACTCCGGGTACATGAAATTTAATGGCGGCGCAGTTACTCCCGACGGAAATCTTCTTGGACTGAACGGTGCTATTTCCGGTATCCTGTCCGGTTTTGTCAAGGCATTTTCCGACGCTATAATCTCCCTCACAGTGTCCAAAGAAGCCACACCAAAGTCTTCGTTTTCAAAAGTGACATTTGGTTTCCGGGAGCCACCGGTCATATCTGTATTCTTAGCACTGAATCTTTGAGAAGCATCAGTAGGCTCATTTTTTGAATGGATTTCAAAACTGGCAGATACAATTGGAAAAGTTTTTTCAGTCTTATTTTTAGAGTGATCTTGTGTATTTGTTCTAGATGCCTGATTGCCATTTATATTTTGATTTGTCGACGACTTCTCAGATTTATGAACAGTTGCCGAGAAAGAATCAGGCGTCTCTTTCTGAGATTGATCCTGGAAACTTACAGAAGACTCCCGAATATTATTGACACCCGGTGTATTGAAATTTCCCTGCGAATTCGTCATGGATAATGGGAAAGCATGTAGTTCAAAATTTCCAGAGTGATTCTGAAGAGTTGCTTTCTTCCTGTTGATTTCTTCCTCACGATCCTTTGCCTCCTTTCGCTTTATTTCCTCCAAGTATTCCGGATACATGAATCCTACCGGTGGTACGTGAATGCCAACCGGCAACTTCTGCACCGGCGGACTTGTTATTTCCGCCAACAATTTCTTTTTGCCGTTTGTTATTTCCGGTCTAGTAACACTGGCTGATATAGGAGGAAGTTTCGGTGGCGGTGCCAATGGTGTTAATGGTTCCAGTGGTCGCAACAGTGCCAAGGGTGTTAACGGTGGTCGTGATATCAATGGTGCAGCCACTTCCGCCTTTGAAACCTTCACTGTTTTACGTGAATCAATATATTCCGGATATACAAATGGTACTGGAACTACTATGCCAGGTGGAAGCTGATACTTTTCTCTGTAGGTAGTAGACGACGTCACCAGATTTTCTTTTCCATGATTTTCATTTAATGCCCTAGCATCCCTACGTGAAGACAGGCCGCAGCATCTAACGTATCCATCCACTTGGCACGACGGAAACGAACCAAGATCTTTGTCTTCTGGCACGGAACCAAATATCTTTGGACACTCTTGAAGTAGTATGCAAGGACACACGGCATCCGGAAATTTCAATCCCTGATTCTTTTGTGGAGGGGACGGTGCGGACCAGAACACCGCCTGGCTAAGGCCGATAAATTGAATGAACCTGTGCAAAAAAAATATAACAATATTAAAGCCATGAAATTAAAAAAACAATGTATGAAAATCCAGTTAAATCGAGGCACATACACAGCACGGTTTATATTTCCTTCTTTCATATCGACTAATGGAAATCACAAAAAAAAACAATCGTTTCGTATATCCTGCAATCCAATATTCTACCTATGCAAAGTCTGTATAAATGAAAAAGAATATCTGCAACAGCCGAGCTTAAGTTTAACGACAGTATATAAATTCATATTTCTATAAGCTTCCTCGTGTCCGGACAAATATTGTAATATATTAAGCAGACTAGAAGTATTATGTTTCATAAATATTGTTATTAATTATTACTATCGAAATAATTTCTCGCTACGTACCGTAGAGTTTTGTGCAACGTCAAAGACCCCATTCTTGGGTCGAGCTAACGTCGCGACGCAACGAAGTGAATAGAACACACAAATTTTTCCAATAACTCGCGTGCGTTCCGTTACATTCCATTTATGTTATACCGCCCCACCCTCTGTCCTCAAATTTGGTAGTCACACCCCACCTGCTTTTCTCTCATCCCTTGGAAATCTCATAAGCCGCAGGCCATACAGAGAAAGCGAGGGCGCCTTATGCGAAGCCCTGCGTCGTTTTGCAGAAAAGTGAATTTCACCTCAGACTCACGTGGCTCTTTGTAGTTCAAATATTTTGAAGTTTATCGACCGAAAAGTTTCACATTTCCCGAGCAAAGTAAAGTTTCTCAGAAAAAAGTTTGATAACGTACATTATCGATCATAGTCACGTGAATACGAAGAAAAAAGCAATGGTAATAACAAATAGCTGTTATAAGTTGAAAAAACATGTTGCTACTAACATTTTTTCTCTCTTTAAACTTTTACTGTAAGAAAAATATTTTACTGTGCTTTACACAGCAAACATGAGACCCCTTCTCTACTTTTTATTAAAGAACGTCAGATGCCATGCATAATAATTTATTTCACAATGCCGCCCATCTCTCCACTGCTTAATTTGTTTTCGTATATTGGATTATACATATTTCATATTTCACTTTTCTGAATTTTTTTTTGCAGCTATGAAAAAGGGCAAGTTTGTCCTTGCGAATCGCTGGTAGTAATCTATCATTCGCAACAACTTAGACTTATGTTACTACCCCTTGAAGATACCAACTTAGTTCTCCAAGCAGTTAAGGAAGTATTTGTTGAGAAAATTTTCTTTCCACGTCTTTTCGGAACGGCTCAGCGTACTGAAATATCTGGACTTTGTCGAAGTTAGTAAATATAGAGTGTATGTATAAGTATTGATTTTTAAAATTGGCTGAAGGCTTCATATAATTAATGCCATATAACAAGAAGAAGCATAACTTTAATAACGAATCATTGAAAGTTTTGATAAATTCTTTAGTCATACTTGTCTATACACTTAGGACCGTTAACTATGTCACGTTTCTATTACTTTCGAATACTTTTCACTGTAATGCAGCACGCAGTACAACAAATGTAATGACTAATCATTCTACGATTCTGAAGCAACGACAGAGCATCGCGTATGCACACAAAACTAAGAATGTTAATAGTAATACATCGTTGAAATGTTTCCATCACATATGAAACGTGAATGTCTAATTAGGTATCTGTGACGAGAATAAGTCGTTAGGAAGCAATTATGAGAAATATGGAAGAGTTTAATAGAACAGTAGAGATTTGATTGCAGATACTAAAATGGAATCAGAGAGCCATAGCGAACCTTGTAGATGTCACGTTAAAACGTAAATTAACAAGTAGCTGATTGCTGCTCATTGAGAAAACTAATTATTGCAGACTATATTCTACAGTACAAAAAGATATCAGAACATTTAAGCTTTAAATTATGTCTCTCACTGTACATCATATTTATGCATGTTGCTAACAAATATTTTGATAATATCTCTCTATAAATTAACAGTAAAATTAATTCTTCCTCTATCTTTTCAGTTCATTTAAATTTTCTTTCTTCTGTGTTTGTGTACGGCAGTGCTATTTTAATATTCAGGTACCAGAAGTCCTGGCAGTTCTCTAACGAAGATAAATTAATGGTGATGAAATTTTATGCGCTAAATGTGTAGACAAGGTTCGCTTGAAGTTTTATAATGAAATGAAGTGAAAAAAATGTGTATACCTATCTACGTATTAAGTTCTCTTAATGCGCAGAAACTTGAGTTGCGAATATGGTGAACAGGAGAAGCAACGTGCTTCCTACACGTGGACTGATCTACCTGGGTGAGAGCTTGCGCATTGACCGACCTCCCATTTTTAAGGGATGTCTCAGAGCTACACAGGTTCAAGGGACGAAGTCCGCTACGACGTTTCGCGCCGTCGACATTGAACAGGTCATGAGTTCGTATTAGAGTTTTCAATTGCATCGTGTAACTGCAGCCTGTTGACACAAAAGAAAAAGGTGATTTTACTTACTGCGAAGATTGCATAAATAGTTCGTTATACTTCGAGTAGTCCATTACAAACGTTAACGAATTCATGAATAATCATTTATTCAGAGCTCTACACGTTGAACTCTAATGTATTCAGGATGTACCGGATTTTCGGTGCTAAGAATGACGCTAAAAGTGTTTGTTTTTTTGTGTAAGACGTCGTAGATATTAAATCAATTAACGGATAGTGACTTCGCTTTGGGCTAGAAAAGAAAAATTAGATTGTATTAAATATAAATAAATATCTATTACAGGTGAGATAGATATATGTTAAAGAATTTACCCGGATGCTGATAATTGAGAAAAATCCCTCATTTGAAATGTCGACTCTAATAATGTGTTTGTCAGACGTGTAGTTCTCTGCCGTATCACTTAATCGAATGGGAATACCGAGAATTTCAAAAGGTAAAAGGATTCAAAATGACGAGAGACTGTAGAAATACCAGTGCATTCATTAAAAATATTGAATTCTTAATTCTGTGCGCTTGATAATTTTTCTTCGAAATTTTTTGCTAAGAATAATTAGATTTCTTTTTATATCATTGTAGTTTGTGCAGAGAGCATATAATGGGATAATGTAGAAAGTGTAAGCATCTTAAAAAGATCTTTTATAGCTAGAGGTATTATAAAGTAAATCTTAAAAGAAATATGCAAATTTGTTTCCTATAGTTATAATGTAACAAGTAGTATAAAAAAAAAATACGAATAATAATACATGATACCCATTAGGAGGTAGATAACGATCCCCTGTTTATATGGTAAATTGTAATTAGACGGAGCAAAATTGAAAAGTTTCATGTTATAACATTGAGGGGAGTACAATGGCCTAACGACTCCATTGTAACTTCAATAATGAATATTTTTTCTTGAACAACGAGACCTGTAAACTTAACAATTTGTATGCAAATCGTCTTTACACGTCAACGCACTGTTTAAATCGAAATTCATTAATTAATTTTCAAAATTAAATATAATCATTGTTTGAAGAAGTTTCGACTTCTTTTAATCAAATTTACCCAAACAGAATTAGATTTCCCTCACAAAGTTTTCTCAATAATTTCAGGTCATGTTAACAGGATTGATCGATGGGTGCGTAACAGGAGAGCATTTAAATATATTCCTAAAAAAAAACACTTTATCATCATACATACGTAATTGATTCGTCTCAAATTTCCTAGAGCGTTCTCCTGCTGCGATAGTAACTACTCCACAGAGAGATACGAGCCATTTGGAGATGACGAGGAGGCTATTAGAAAGGAACTCCTTCACATAGAATGGGCCGTGCACAGAATAGCCACCCCAGCCATTTTGACTTTTGGACTCCTGGGAAATATTTTGACTTTGGCTGCTTTATCAGGACCGTCATTCCGCGGAGTGACGTATTTATATCTGACGGGCTTGGCTGTAGCTGATATAGGTGTCCTAATCTCCTGGATACCAGTCGGTTCGCATATCTCTATAAATAATACATTCATGAACCAACGTTATCATGTATTTAATTTCAACCCCTCAGACATTCTACTGTATCGATTTATCATCCAATTATACAGTGACGCTATAAGGGATCACCCCTTCATAAAATACTTCTCAACTTCTTTCCAGCCATCAGACTAGGATATGGGATGAATAAATTCTATCTAGCCGCACTTTATCACGCTCACATAGAGCTCGTTCTTCTGCATACTTTCATGGCTGCCAGCATTTTCATAATGGCTTCACTTACCGTGGACCGATACGTCTCAGTCTTCTTTCCAGCACGTTTGAGATCTGGAAATATACGGCGCAATGCTAATTCACTGATCATTGCATCTTTCATGCTTGGTTTCATGGTACAGTTATAATCTTCAATTTTTACTTGAAATACTATAAGATGATCTGAGAACATATAAGATTTCATTGCGTAGATCAGTATACCGCTTGGAGGTATGAGACTCGTATACGAGCAGCAGGATGGTCCTGATTTAGTATTTATATTACAAGAGAATACCTCTATCACTCGCAATGAATTATGGACAGCTTATCTATGGGGATTAGAGAGTCTTGTACGGATTGGACCATCTCTAGTCTTTGTCTTTCTTAATACATTGGTCATCAAAAGATTTCTTCAACTCACTGCCAAACGACGTAGGTTCCATGCAGTGTCTGATAAATATAGAGCGACACACGTTGCGGAAACATCATCCCTGATGCGGAATCGTGGATACAGGTGACTTTATAATGATGATGATTTTTAGATTTTTAAGGTGACAATAAACCTGTAGTTCGTTTTACAGGGAGGAGCAGCAGTTGGTCATTCTATTATCTGCCATAGTTATTTTCTTCTTTTTAACCACTACTCCGGCTATATGTGTCACTTTGATATATCCAATAAAATTAGAAAAGGATTTGAATTACCAACGGATGCGGGCTATCGTTAATTTGGTGGAAATCAGTAACTTTGCACTAAAATTCCTTCTTTATTTTGCGTGCAGTACTGATTTTCGTAGTGCTGCACTTCGTACTTTCCAGGTAAGAGGATACTACTCGTGAGAACTTTGATCGTTCGTTGGAAAATTGTAAACTGCATTTTTCTTACAGGGACGATGCAAGGAGGAAGTACGGGATATGTCTCAGGAACCTCCTGTGGGTGAAATTGAGGACTTTAGTCGACATGGAACAACCTTTCGAATGTCTCCTGAACATACCAAACTGAATTCTCCAGGATCACCGTCGAAGTTGAATGAGGAGAAGGAATTACAGTAATCCTAAGTTGGATATTGCAGTGAAAATTGTGTATACTTATGTTTATGGAAATATGTATATTATTCTAACATTATATAGATCTAAGAAAAAAAGATTTTTTTTTGTGTTTAATTGATTTTATGTAGTTGGATGTAAAAAGGATTCTTTTATCACTTTCTTTGAGAAGTCTTAATATTACATTAAAAAATGTAAATACTTAACACACTAGTATTTTTTAAGTATATAACTCATTTCAATTTCAGAAACTCAGTTTTTTAGCGTTGGTTATGACTATAAGAGTATTGACTCGGCACATAATCCCAACACTTATCTGATATTCGATATGCCTAATTAATATAAGCAATAAATTAATTTTCCACGTAATTATAAAAAAGCTATCGAGTGCAGTTCGTTAGTACGCAATGAGTACCTGCAGTTCAACGTAAAAGATGCACGAGTTTTCAGATACTTAGATACTTTCATTTTCAGTATCTGTATAAAGATTATGCACATATATTTACCGATCCAAAAACTCTATAGATCAGCCTTTGATCACTGCTATAGGCCTTAACTTGATACACTTATGAGAAATACCAGCTGCGTGGCAGGTATTTACTACATCGGTTACATTCTTGTAAGATTCCGGTGCTTCCTCCATAACAAGCTTAGGCGAGGCCACTCTGATAGATATTCCAAGTTCCTCAAGTTTATCCAATACTTCTTTGTAGTCCAAGTTACGCCGTGATTTAGCTCTAGATAAAGCTCGACCCTGAATTAATAAAATGTAGAGAAATTACTATCTATAGATAACGAAACTAATCATTAAATGAAACGGATTATATACTAACAGCTCCGTGGCAAGTCGAACCAAAAGTTTCCTGCATACCCTGTTCAGTACCTGTGAGTACGTAACTACAGGTTCCCATTGTACCACCAATTAGGACTGGTTGACCAGTTAATTGATAATCAACTGGAATTAATGGATGATGTGGTGGGAAGGCGCGAGTTGAACCCTATCAAATTTTATCATTAGAGAATTGTATAAACTGTATTCATTCAATATCCTTACAGAGTTACCTTTCTGTGCACTAGGAGAGTCTTTTGTTTCCCATCAACTATGTGTTCTTCAATTTTAGCAATATTATGGGATACATCATAAATAACGTGCATGTCTAAATCGTCAGGACTCATGTGAAATTGCTTTGCAAAGGCCTGATTAAAGAAATAAAAAAAATTAAACATATTTTTCGGGAAGTGATTATAGACCTTAGGAAATTGAATGCAGATAAATACTTGGCGACTAAGGAATGTCATGGAGCTGCGGTTAACCCAGGCAAAGTTAGCAGCTGCAGCCATTGACTTTAAATAATCCTGTCCTTCACGTGAGTTAATATGTGCACATGCTAATTGTCTGTCATTTGTTTCGATATTATCTCGTTTCATGGCCTTCTCCATTTGTACCAGTGCATCTGTTGCAACCTGATGACCAAAGCCTCGACTACCAGAATGGATCATGACACAAACTTGTCCCTTTTCCTCAATACCCATTTTACTAGCAGCCCATTTATTATAAATTTCATCCACTATTTGTATCTCAGCATAATGATTACCAGCACCTAGAGTTCCCAGCTAAAATGTAACCTAGCATAAGTATCAAGATATATCAGTATAAAAACAAAAGATTTTTTATAGTACCTGTGGAAGACCACGTTTCTTAGCTCTCATGGAAACCTTAGAAGGGTCTGCATTTAACATTCTACCATATTCTTCACAGTGCTCTTTATCCTCAGCCCAGACATATCCTACAGAAATATTTTCCATAGAATAAATCTTATCCTTTAATGTATTTTTTTTGTACTTACCTTCTCGGAGAGACCAATCCATGCCCATTTCTAATGCTTCTTCTAAATCACGAGCAGTCATTGGTATAATTCCTTTTGAACCAACACCGACTGGAATATGGTCAAACATGCTCTGGGCAAGTTGCTCCTGTGGAAGGTTCACTGATATACATTTGTAAGCAATATATAATAACATGATTATATATTATATGAATAAGTATACCTTGACAGGTGCTACATCTTTTTCAAATAAGTTTGTTCGAAGAAGACGAACACCACAATTAATATCAAATCCTACTCCACCCGGAGAAACTATAGATTTTGGATTATTCATATCAAAGGCAGCCATGTTCCCTGTATATGCATAATGTATAAAATTAAACTGTCAATCATATAAAGTAAATAATATCTTACCAATAGCAAAACCATAACCAGAGTGCACATCAGGAAGACCTACAGATTTCCCAACTATTCCAGGTAAGGCAGCAACATTTGCAATTTGCTTAACACCAGGAAGAAACCCACCAATTCCACCAGGTTTACATGCATTACGTAGCTCCTCCAACATTAGTTTTTCTAATGTATTATTAACGTAGAATATACCTTCAACCTTCGACAACACACAAAATTATAGTGTAATAAAAATAACATGAAAAAAGTTTGCAGTATATATTAAACTATATACATTCATATTTGGCTGGAACCCTTTTTTGATTCTCCAGCAGTAGTTATTAATTTTTTCCAAATATTTCAGTTCCTCTTGATACTGCCTGACAACCATTTTCCTGCAAGAAATTCAAGACTTCATTTATATTACTAAAATTATAGGAATTACACTGGGAGTCTAAATCATTAATAAAATCATATGCAAATAGTAACATATCGAAATATTTGTTTAAATATCTAAACTCCATTATGAATCTTATTAAAATTTCTGCTACACCGATCTTCAAGGTAAAGATTATGGAATTCATCAGCGCGAAAAAGTACTTACGCAAATTAATAATATCACAGAAAGATTTTAGTTTTTAAATTCCTTAATTTCTGACACCGGTACGACAACGTTTAACTTTATGGTTACAAAAGCACGTCCTTTCAAATCGGAATCACCTTATGCTTGCTTTTCATAAGTAACAATTGATAGCATTCTATTGGCTTTCAAAAAAGTGCAACTGGTCAATATCCAATTAAGCCTGTTCTACAATACGACTTTGTTATAAAATGTTTCTACAGGCCAATCGTAACATTAAAAAAAGCTGAGAAAATAATGTTGATTGGCTTACGGAAATGACTTACGACAAACGTCTATTGGCAATTTCCCATTGCAAAACGGGCTTTATAACACTTTTTTATTCTTGTATTAAAAGAGTCACTTTGTGAACGTGCAAGCGCACCTATTTTCAATTGTTGGCGGTTAAGAATTTGAAGAAGCAATAACCTAAATATTATGACAGTTCTACGTCGTTGAAAATGACGCATTCTAATGCAATAACTCCCGTGCATATTAAGAAATTAGGTATTACATTTTAATTTTGCTACTGTAATCTGTTTGGTAAATGATCTAACTTTTTTAGTACACGACAACTATTATATCATGCATCATCTCTCTAAGGAATTTTTCTTGCATTCACTTTCAGGGCATGCAATCGATGAGATACGCTCCAGAGCTTTGGATAATATTATTTCCAAATTCGATCATGGCTTTGGTTGTGATTGTGATGCTGTTAAAAAGGAACTCATAATGAAACTATTTAATTGGTTCTCCTTCGAGATAGTAATACAGCCAGAAAAAGCTTTAGACCTACTATACAGATTAGTGAAGGTAATAATTACAAATAATCCTATTTAATTTATAACTTTTTAAATTTTGAATCACTCATAAAAATTCAATGTTTATATAGTTGTAATATAGTATTATTTATTCTACTGATGTTTTAACAGACAAATGACGGAAGCTTTTTAAATGCATTTGGCAAACTCAGATTTCAAAATGAATGTCATGAATTAAGATTAAAACTTGATTCTACTTGGCATGACAAGTTAAATCTAATCGAGGAAGTTGCCCTTAGTTCTAAACAGCAAGGTCCTACGGATTCTGCTGGAACACAGTCAAAGGTATTTGTACGTAATGCACAATTCTAAAACAAGAAATTACATTTCTTATTGATCGTATATGTTTATTTTACAAAGACTACAGGCTCTCCAAGTAGGAACCATGAGCAATATGCAGGAAGAACGTACGATCATCAAATTGGAGATGGAGACTTTGAATCACAATATCCTAACAGTTCTAATAATGTACATGCATATTCAGATAGGTAAAGCATTGAATGTACATTTAAGTAATATAGTTTTATACATATAAATATTTCTTAAATGCATCATTGCAATGAACAGCACAATACCATTCGATTTGACACTACAATGCGGAGATGGAACACACATCTCGAAGAAAACAGAGGGTGGTATAAAGTGGTTAGTAATGCCATGGCAATCATTAGTTACGTCAGACAAAGGAGTTTTATCAGCAGTAGAAGAAGCATTAAGTAATACTATGGATACTAGTCTGATATTGCATACTTGCCAATTTATAACTAACGTAATGTTACAAGATTTCCCTGCAGAAGTGTTCCTTCAAAGACCAGCTATAGTTTCGGTAAAGTACATGAACAATTTGCAATATAAATCAACGAAAAACCTTTTTATTTTACATAATCAAATAATATTTTTTTCTATAGGTATTACACACACTAATTAATTCCAGTGGAAATAATTTAGAAGTCAGTATGGGAAATGTCGTATCGACAGTATTAAAAACTTTATACAAACTTACACGTTCTTTAAGATTTCGTATATACTATTACTGCGATCCCTGTGTGGCAAACAAAAAGCAAAAGGTAGTACAGTTTTTATTACACTCTCGTCTAAAACTCTGAAAAAGATGCTAAATTAGTTACTCCAAATTAATTTTCACTGCATCTAGCTAATTTACTGTATATTTCCAATAAGTTGTTAGCAGGGAATTTAGAAAGTATCGCCTATCCGTCTTCCGAAGATAGAGATAGTCCTGAGGGCGGCCTACCAGAAGCCAATTATCAGGCATACCAATCAGCGGTATATAATTATTATCCATTAATTCCTATGATTCAAACATTATTATAAGCATAGAATTCAGCTAAAAAATTATAAATTTTTATAGGGAACGAGCGACCGAAGTCAAAGTATTATGGATAACGTTGATGAATCCGTACTGCAATTGCAACAGATGACAATACCTATGTACTGCATAGAGTCTTTGAAGCACGTTATCACATTATTAAGCATTCCAATTAATTCTACATTCCCATTGAAAAATGTTAAATACGTTATGGACTTGACTTATGAGCTCGTTCAACTAGTTATTACCAGTGTTATGCCAACTATTTGGCTATGCAGGGACGGAGTGGCATTAAAGATTCACGAGGATTTAAAATCATTAATGCAATTATTCGGCGAAGTAATGGAATATTTTGGGAAATATAGTAGCGTGGATCATTGCAGAATAACATATCTTCATCTCGTGTGTATTGTTAACAAAATGCTCAGTAATATCGTACCATTAGAATTGGCGGATTTGGTGCTGCCAAAATCTTTGAAAATATCAATATCAATTGCTATTATAGATGCTCCAATTTACCTATTGTATCCGGGATTACATTCTACTCTGCAAGAATATGCACGTGTGAGTATCTTATTACTTTGAGTTGTGAAATGATTGTGAATTCTATTGCTATGATACACATTCAATTGCGAAATTGACTCTTTGCTATTCTTAATGAATGACTGTTGTTGACTTACAGCAATTTCATGGAAAGAATGAAACTGACTGTGTAAAACTATTTGATGAAACACGTCTAATTATAAAATCAATGAAAGCTGCTATTTCTCTATTAAAAGATTCAACTAATCGATCTCATCCAGATCTATTAAAAACATTATATGCATCAAAATTAAGTTTGTCTTATCATAAAAATTTAATCATTGTTAAAAAAGCAGTAACATTTTTACAACGCGTCAAGTAGTAAGTAAAACTGAGATTTATGTCCGAAATGATACTGAATGACAAATTAATGACGAACTGTTTGTTTCAAGTAATGATCTGGATAAAGAAAGTCAAGCTATTGCGACTAAACTAACTCTTGGCCTACTAGCAAATGGAGATGCTGACATACAGTGTGCAATGTATACCGAATGCCACGATTTAGTGAAGAGAATATTAGGTGTCTCATACTCTAAAGAAAGATACACTTGGGAAAATATTAAATTCTTATTCGAACAGAGTATATTCACAGAAATTATCTGCCACGGAGTGACAAATGAAGACGAGAAGGTACTTACAACAGAGTTCCTTATTACAATTGTTTAGAGCTAAGTCTTAGTCCATTTGTTATCATTACAGATCAAGGATATGGCAGAGGCGATATTGGTCTACATGTTAAAAGGAAAGGTACAACTAGGAGAAAATGGATACATACAATTTTTAGAGGCCATCGTACCAGTACTGGGTCTGTTGCAATGTCTTGCACATCCATCTACCGCGCTCGGGAAGTGTATAACAAAAATGCTAGATCCTGACCTATCCACTAGTATACAGCTCGCAGATATAGAGGTATGTAATGTATCACTCAAGCAGGAATTAATGATTTCGAATTTTTATCAGAATAGGTCATCTAGCAAAACTTCAATTGACTTTTCGTATCCAAAGGTTTTGAAAGGAAACATACGGCTTCTATTGTCGCCCGACCATGACATCAGAGAGGAAGCTGTGTGTCGATTGATCTGGCTTCTTGGAAAGGAAAAAGATTCTACTCAGAAATTACCAAGATTATCCTCTTTACATGGCCTTCCCCTTAGTTCACTTTGTATCTTTGAGCGACAGAATTCCACCAAGCAATCACAAGGCAACTATCAGGTTACCTATTTACGTATCTGTCGAAACTTTCCCATAAACGATTACTATGGAGATGCTGTACAGGATTTTAATCAAGCATAAAAATATCCTTCATAAATAATTATAATTTTAGAGAAGCAGCTTATTGTCTGTGCTTGAAATGCTGAATGCTCCTGGTGTTGAACCAAAAATGCGAAAATCAGCTCTTGTGCAAATTAGCGTTATGCTCACTGACACGTCATTGCACAAACTCTTTGTTAGCGAAAATGGCTTGCCGTTGATTTTAAAGATATTTACAAGCGCTCTGGTACGTTATTTCCCATTTACTATTTAACATTACAATTTTATGCAGAGTACTGCTTAGTCCGTACCTAATTAAGCGGGTTATGACGAAGGTACTTATTGATAAATAATTCTGGGTTTTTCCAGGTTGAAAAGGAATACGCTAATTATCCTGACTCGGTAACACCGATACTAACTATATTGAAATTAATCTCATCCACGGATAATATAGTGAGACATGATTTGTCAATCAGAATCGATGTTTTTCTAAACATTCTCAGAAGTACGTATAGAAATAGGTGCAATATCTAGACAAAGATATTGGTAGTCTTTAAAAGAATAATGTTAAGGTTAATCAAATATTTTCATTTGCCTTACTATTCATATTTGTACTTGAATTTACGGAGATAGTGGTACTCAATGACGCAGGGGATTATTTCAATGGGATAAGTCTTTGTTTGCATAATCCTCCTTGACGTTAAAACCACACCAAACAGTTGAATGGTTGAACAATTAGAAATTCCTAAATTACTTTGTAATTTTCTACAATAAGCAGTTGTACTCAATAATCAGCTTATCATTATCCTCAGTAATTATTAATCTATCTTTGAATATCTTATCTTTTTTCTAGGTCTCTTTTTATTCCCTAACAAGGAGTGCGTTAGGATTGATGCTTCGCATCTACTATGTTTACTATTGTATGACGAATATATTATGAGACTTGGAGAGAAACACGTAGGCTCGTCAAATCAATTAAATATTTCTCTCCCTCATATTATTGTCTCACGAATGAGACTACCATACGTTTGTAAATCTCACTGGAAGACTAGTATCCACAGACGCTCTGATGTATCGGGTAAATTGCATTTACTCACTTGCAAAAAAAAAAAACGAAAATCTGTATTCTGTATTTTAATAAGCATTTTTAGTCCTTCATAGCAGCAATCAAGTTGCTTTAACATTCGTCAGACAATTCTGGGCATGGGAATGGAATGGTGGTGTGAATATGTTATGGCAATCTTGGGAGACACTAAATGATTCAGATATTACAGAAAAACTTATGATACGCGAACAGGAATTTGCTACTTTTCAGTATACATTACCTCATTATTACTGTCAGCGGCAACTTTATAATATTCAAAATTCAACCACGCATGATGGTGTTTCGTGTGCGCTTGACTATCTTACAATGTAAATATTGCGTTATTAGTACCACCATATTATAATATTTACGCTATTTGTATTGAGGATTTAATTATTCCATTTCTTGCAGGTACTTGAGATTTTATAATATGTTAAAGTGCGAGCAAATGGATAATATAAGTTCATTACCATGGGAACAGTCATTCGAACGATTTTTATTATCGCATCCAACCAGCAAAGAAGATTGTGATTTATTTGTCAATGTTTTATCATTTCTTTATATATTTATTAACGTCACAAGAGATGGTAAGAATACTTCCAATTGACGTGATACGTACTCTCTGATAATATTATAACGAAATATACTGTTTATTACAGAAAAGAATATGTGGCTCTGTAAGATAATGAAGAACATGACAAAATCGTTGGCTGATTTACTTAGAAGTTTAGATACAAACAACCAAGATGTTCACCAATCAGTATTGAGGCTTGCGAGAGCTTGTTCAGCAATAGAGCAACAGGAACAGACTGATTGTAAAGATTCGAAAGACACATGGATTCATTTTATAGAGCTTGTTGTATCAAATCTTTGTTTTGGAGATCAACAACACTTTTATAATTTAGGTTTGTACACTGTACAACATTATGATCACAGTATACCATACTTTGATTAATGAGATGATTACCCCTAATAATTACAGCTTACCTCGATTGGCTTCTGACATGCTTGACATACTTGACTGGAAAGTGTCAATGGAGTAGTCACAAAAATTTATTAATATCATTAGGAAATGCTTTAATGGAACTTATCATATCATTCCACGGAGCCGGTACAGTCAGTTACATGGGTCTATCAATCACAAGAAATTCAATAATCTGTCTGAATCACTTACTCCATCAAATGCAAACGAATTTAGATAAAAATGTAAGTTCTTTTCAACATACTTTTTTTTGACTCCTTTGGTACTGACATACATGTTTTGTTTCTATATAGATGTGGACTGGATTTTGGTATGAGGAAGGTCGTTGCCTCAGCTGGTTACCGATGCTTTGGAGAAATAGAGATCCATTGGTACGTGCATCAGCACTGCAGTTACTGGCTGGATTAACAAATGCACCTCATACAGCATCACAGCTGTTACACGCGATATCATTGGCTCCAAGTGAGTTGTGCCATACGCTGATTCATAGTATCGCAAATCGAGAAGAATCTTGTATAGTCCGGGAACAAGCGTCAGTCGCATTTAGCAACATGATAAAGAATTGCAATTCCGTGACGTTTCAATACGTGAGTTATGAAAATACGTATTAAAATTAGCGTCAACATGTTTATGTTAAAATTAAAACTGTCACGAATCAAAACGTGTTTTTCCACATATAGGCTGACTCGTTAAAGGCAAATGCCATATTAATATACGTCGAACAGAGCAATATTTATTATGAAATTAGTGTTTTATGCTCGAATCTCTATATGCATCCGACATTAGATCTAAACGCATCTGATAACGAGAACGATGAAAGCGGAAAGATGCAATCAGAACACAGTAGAGTATCTGATTATATGTCTTTAGTACCAAGAACTGTCTCCTATTTATATAATTGTCAGGATGAGCTACAACTACGTAAGTCAATTAACGCGTTACGTTTGATATATTTATACAATTTTAAATAACCTTGCTATTTTATATAATTCACTTTCATTGTGCACAATTTACGTACTTTCAGTGTCGGTCAAGGATTCAGAAATAACTGACGATGAAAATTATCCACAATTTATAGCAACGCCCTCATTAATTACAAGCATTTGTACTTTATTGAATAATCTAATAGCAATTGGTCAACATGAGGTTGTACGACTTTTCTATGAACATTCCTTGGACAAATATTTTCTTGGGTATCTTGATAAATTTTCCAACAGTCTCGATATTAACGTAAAGGAAGTATACAGTAACAACGTGACGTATTTCCTCAGGTGTTTTAATGGGATTCCTAAAACTATCGATAACAGACGTAATTTTCTTCACTATTGTGACATTTTGGAAATGTACACTGCTCTTTGCACTGTATTAACAAACTGCATCACGCATGGCAATGACTTTATGCTGACGGCAACATTCTCACCGGACGCTCTCTACTCACTGTTAAGTCTCCTGAATACAGAATTATATTGTGAGTTCAAATTCTATTACGAAATATCAAATGTTCTTCGCCCTACGATACATACCAATGTTATTTACGATGCGATACTTTATCCCGTTAGACATGCACACACCTAGATTGGTATACTTGCGTAACAGACTGTGGAATGAAATTTTCAATTTGCTATCGGTACTATCGATTACTGATAGCCAACACTATGAATCGGTGGAAACTGCATTGGAACTGTGCGGCACGGAAGCGATTGTGAGATCAATGTGCATAGCAATAAAAAATTCAACTTCAGAATTGCAAATGAGTGCGATCGGTGCACTTGCATCTTTACTCTCGCAGGAAATACAAAGGGAGACTTCTTCTTCAAGGAACGGAGTCTCTTTAAAGTCTATATTAGATACATGTATGTCATCCACACTGGATAATCCCAAGAATCACGCAATAGGCGAAGTCTTATCAAATGTTAATAAATTATCAATTAAGAATGCAAGCATTCATACAAGAAGATCCCATGAAAAGGATCACATTAAAACAATCGGCAGTTATGGAAAGTCATCAAATGAAAAATGCATCGCAATTGGTTCTGAGATATGCAAGATTTTATTACAACTTTACATTGCGCACAGCTATGCGAGGACTAAAACGAATCGCAAACAGTCTGAAGACAAAGATCTCATTGTTGGTGCTTTAACCAATTTACTTTGCATCTCGGCCGAAGCTAAGAAAACGGCGCTGGATGAAAATCTTTCAGAAACAACGTTAATGCAACTGAAAGAACTTTATGTCAAATTGAATTTACAGCCGTACGAACTCTATAGAAATCATTCGGATCGTGAGCGAAAGGTAAATCGCTTTCAATGTAAGATAATATTAAATGAGTTTAATTTCTATTGTTCTCATATATTTTATTTGTTATTACGTCACTTCGTATGAGTCTTCGCGTGTTTACTAGGATATTCCACATTCGAGTGCCTTGTAGAGAATCTGAAGTTTTTTGATTGGCAAAGAGTCGGTGGAACATAAAGTTATAGGCAGTAACGTAGATGTTACATTTGAATTTTGTATAGACGTTCGCATGGCCATACCATAGAATGTCGGATAACAATATGTTAATTATTCTATACTACTTGACTAAATCGAGAGTCAACATAAAAATGTTAGCATACTCAATGGAGTTTTTTTCTTCATCTTTTCATCGCGCAAACACTTTGTAGTGAAGAGGCATACAGTGAGTTGCTCGTTGAGTATTGGGATTTCCGAGCAATTCACTCTACGCACGTTTTACTTAGATTATACAATTGAACATTCAAGAAATAATCTTTGCGTATTCTCATGTTTAAGATACATCCGTTGCTGCACGACGTCAATTGTATTTTCACACTTCTTATGAACTTCATGTATGGCAACGTGCAAGTTAAGGAAACCATGGCTAGGGATGGCTTGGCTGATGTTCTTCATAAGCTATGGGCTTGGATATCAATTAATAAAGTTGTTTTAATTTCTGCGTTAAAGCTCTTGGCAACATTCACCACTAGTTGTCCAGAAGGTAATTATATTATTATTACCATAATTAATTTTGAAAAGTATTTATCGTTTTCTTACATTCATATTTCTATAGGCATTGAGTAGATTTATGCAATAGATTTGTTTCTTTGCTTTTTCATTATTGATTAAAGAATCTTAGCTCTGGCTTTTCCTCTTTTAATGCGCCTTAAGTTACGTGAGTTTATCCTTTCTATTGTTTTTTTGCCTTCCTTTTTTTTCATAGGCAATCAATCTCTGACATTAACTACGACACTGCCAGGTGTCGGTCTTAGGAAAACTCCAAACACTGTAGCATTGATACACGTCATAGTTCATGTTGTTTCAAAAGAAATTGAGAAAGCTGGACAAAAGTTTGATAATCAAAAACTGCACTTTGCATTCCATATTTTGCGAAATGCCGTACACACGCATGAATGTCGTGTGTCTATATCGAAGGTAAGATAAAGTTTGCATAATGATATTCTTAAATATGGTATACAAAAATATACTCCAATTAACTTTGTTTAATTATAGAGTAATCTCCTGCAACTTTTCTCCAAGATACATCCGATCACTACGAAACGAGTGAAACCTTGGCCTCTCGTGGAAATGTACTGTCTTGAATTCCTCATTGATTTCACGTACTACGAGGAGGGGCAGCTATGCGTGCCCAAGGTATGTCAAAAGCCAAATTTGAATTTTTACATCCCGGATTCTCTTTATTTACTAAGTCAACCAACCTGAGCGCTCTTTCTATTGAACATAGATAATCCAAAGATTCTTCAGTGAAAACAGTAGCGGTGTACGAACATGATTTTTGTTAATGAAAAATTTACAAAGTTGTATTAAATGTTATTCCAGGCTGTGGATGGCTTGGATGTACTAATACATTTGGCAAGATGTTCATCGCTCTCAACTAGAATTTTAGCAATTTCGACATTGCGCAACTTGGCATTCAATGTAGCGAATAGACCGCGACTGCTCAGTTCAGGTAAATAAGGATTTCACGTTTAAATAAACACGATTGGATAGCGAGACGAAATGTATTTTGAATCAGATAATTCCTCTTTTTCTCTTTGTACAAATCATTGAACGTCAATGCCTTTTATACGAGAATTCAATGATTTTGCGTCGTACGACGCAGGCATTTTTTTGTTATCTAATAATAATAATGTTGTATCGTGCGCAATTATTCCCACCATTTCAACGTTATCAATGTCCTCTTTGTTTCAGTGGACTTTATCAATCTTCTACACAATATCTTCAAAAATGGCACCCTTGCAGAAATTGGAGTGGCCGGTTCCACGCTCTGGTCTTTGGTCAGCAACAATCAGAAGGGTAAATTGATAGCACGCAGTGCCGGCTTCCCACAAAGCATCCAGGAAGTACTTGGAAGGCTAACATTGTTAACAATCGCCGACGCTAAACAAGAACAGGAATTGGTGAAGATGTTGCAATACGTTATGAGAATTTTAAGCACTACCGAAAGTAAAAGCAATGACGAGCCAGTGTAAACGAACTTTGAAGAAATTCGGTCAAAGGTGACAATCAATTTGTAAATAATTTAAATTAGTACGATTCAAACGATTACATTTTTTAAATTATAATATAGAACGTTCTAAAATTTACTGCCGAACCTGGTTGTGTTTCACATTATTACATGCAGGTAAACAGGGACACAACGATACTCGTAGTACTAATAGTAGATTTCGAAATGTACCCTATCAGATAAAAACTCTACGCTCACGTCGCACGAAGTTCATTAACACATGAATGAGGAAAATAATGATGAGGAAAAAAGAGACGAATACTTATAAATTCACCGCGAACGTTCGATCGGTAACTTCTTTATTATGCATTATGTGACACTCAAACTATTCGACTATTAACTTTCCAAATACGTTTTTACTGAACGGATATTGTTTAGGAAAAATGATCATACGTCGTTTCTCTACTCTCACAATAAACGAACAGAATTTAGTGCAGGAAAGACAATACCGTATAAACAAAAGCATAACTCGAAACTTTTATTCATATCGTATAGTTTATCTGACTGTGAAAATAAATGATATAGCTTTATGGAATAGAAGCCTCTTGATTATTTTCAATCATACAACTCATTGAATCTTATGTAACAGCAAAACTGTATAGCCTCTTTGTATAAATTAGAAATTCGCTTCGTCAGGTACCACCAAGAGGAAAATTTATTTTTCTAAGATTTGAAAAAATGTTTACTGCAAATCACGACACATTAGGGAATAAAAAATGAAGCAACAAAGAATAATACATTTATTTAAGAATTCTTGAATACATATTTTGAGTCTGTTGAGTATGCAATGTTCTTTAAGGATATGATATACAATTTATTAATTTGAAATATGGACTTCAAATGTAATACTAGTATTTCAAGCATTATTTATTTATCCGTTGTACAATAACGTCTCATGTAATGATTTCAATTCTTTAAGAATAAAATGACAGATCAATTATAAGTGACTGGAAGAAATTGCTTTGAACCGGTCCTAACTAAATATCAATTGAAATGATTTAACATTAGGAACTTGTTACAGGCTGGAGCTATAGCAGAGACAGGTCATTCGTCTTCAGTCTCTTTGTGAAAGATGATTGAAAAATTCCAAGAATGGACTGGTAATTCGTGAGAACGAAAATGGCCAGTCATACAGTCTACCTAGTAACTGGTTTGTCTCGTGTCTAGTGTGCGAGAATGATACTTTTTATAGTGAGAGATGAGCCTCCCAGTTATCGAACAATGGGCGTTTCCGAAACGTATCGAAGTTGGCTTACAGAAAAAAAAAGAAGGGATACATACAGCAAGTGTGTTTGCTATGTCAATAGATAAACTGTTGGAAGGAGTGGCTAATTTTAACGTCAACAGATGGTTAACTAAATGTAGAGTTGTAATTTAACTTTACAAACGGGTCGTTACGTCACGCAAATTAAAACTACGCCGACGCAATGACTTTGCCATGCAAATGAATGTTTATAGTTCACAAAAGTTAACTGGCATAAACAGAAAGTCTTCCGACGACGCCTGACCTTTACACTAGACGAAAATTTGGGGGAGTTCTACATAATGAAGATTGATTTTATTGTTTCAATTATAATATAAAGTAAGGAACCATCTTGTAACCAGCTGCTAATTAATTCTTAAGGTGCTATAATTGAGTTGAGACATCGATCATGCTACTTAAAAAGATACAGGTTCTTTTAGTAATGGACCCTATAAATTACGTATTTTCGTCAAACGTCTATTAAGAGCGTTGCAGACAAATTTATTCCTGATATCAAATCATTGGGTATTTATTTACTCAATATACATGATTTTTGCGTTGAATTTTATATGATAGTAATGTCAATGTCTAAGTAATTATCAAGTCTGCTGTTTCCTATAGGAGTGTGGGAATATATTGCTGGCTTCTTTAGAACTTTGGAGCGCCTTGATTATTTGCTATGATGCGGATGGCGTTTGTGTAAAAATAATTTTATTACGGAAACGTCAATATTTTCCGCCCTGGGATTATACTTACGGACACACGAGAAAACGGGATAACACTTAATTATGCAGTCATTACATTCGGCATGAGTTTGGCATTAATTTACGTGTGGGATATATTCGATCTGCGGAAACGCATGTGAATGAATCGGCAACGACTAAGATTAAATACATATGTATAGATCTATTTTACATTACTGTATTGCCTATTACATTGCCAACTACTATATACAAAAGATTGACTGTTCGACAGAGATTTATAAGTAGAAAGCAAGACTAGATCTATCGATCACATGAGACTAATCGGAATCATTTTGTGAAATTTTAAAAATATCTACTTTCAAACATACGAGTCTCCATCACTCATCTCATTTCTAAAGTCAAGATCAAACGAATCATCTTGGTCCAGGTCATCGTAGCCTAAAATTCTTACCTCTGAGACTAATGTGTATTGTATTTTTTGCAAGTCTATCCTTCTTTGCAAATTCAAAAAAATGGTTTGGACTTTCCTTGTCGATCGAAAGAGATTCATCTCAGGAGTAAGCATTATTTGGTTTTACCCAAATACTTTGGACCAAGGCTTTTGGGTATGTTAGAGTATTATAGAGTAGGTAGTGTATTTTTGTATTCTAGCATGGATACATTTATTTCCCTATTGAGAATGTAAATATTAATTCGGTAATGTCCTCCTGTCCAATAATGTATTTAATAGTGTAGAAGGAGACCCATCCAAAAGCCGTAATAACGAGCCACAGAAAAACAGGACCAACGAGGAACGAATGATCGTAAACTGGAAAGCTTATGCGAGCGTGTGGCTGATTATATTATTGACATTGGAAAAATACTCAAAAACAGAAGAGCGCAAGAAATGAAAAATTTTACTGGATTTTTAATTCAATTCCCATGACTTTCCCTTGGAGTGGAAAACTTGTCTACACAGAGAATGACATTAATTGTATATTAAAAATAGAATTTTTTAAGTTAATTGTAAGAAAAACAAAACTTTCACTGTGACCGATACGTTCTGCAGTTATAATACGCGATAATTAATTTCAATTAATTTTAAATATGTGAGAGCCACTTGACATTGCGCACTGATTATTAATATGTCGGTTCACTGGGAAAAAAGCTTTTCTGTAAATACTTGTCAACTGCTTGAAACATTAGGAATATAAAAATCATTGGAGATAAATTCAGTAATATGGAAATGAATTACCCTGACGTAGGCGTATTAGTATAAATTTTTTAATTTAAAAATTCCATAAGATTCTCCTTGAACGGTGAAATTATTTTGAGATGTGTTTCTTTTTATACTACATGCTGAAAATTGTGTACTCAATTCTAACAGATTCAAATTCTATTCAGATTATTCTTTATTCTTTTCGCCTATGAAAAACATCAAATATCGAATTGTTAATTGAGATCTGCGGTTAACCACGTAACCGGAAATCAAATCTGCCAGATCTTTAGATACCTGCAGCCCATTAATTATTTTCAACGTTTGAGAGACATGCGCAGTCCGCTGACTTTTGGTTTGAAACTTGGTTGTCGATTAAATGCTAGGTTAAGTAATAATCTAAGGTCTCGCAACATAGAGTTATTACTACGGAATCATAAATTATCGTAAAAGCGCGATTAATTGCTGCCATGCAAAGTGATACCTCTGAGTTAAGTTCCCCTTCCTTCTGGCATTGCAAAATTGCAATTGAGTTGGACTCAGGCGGATGCAGCGATGCATTTACGTTATACATACTCCACATGAAAACACACAATAGCAGTATAATAACGTGGGAACCATGTTATCGATCCTAAACAAAAAGATCTACTAGAATAAACTCAATCGTTTTTAAGTAACTGCAGTTGCACCTGCACGTGGCAACGATCCCACCCAACAGAACCGCTGTAATTCGTAACGATATCATTTTTATTTATTCCAAGTTTTGAATTATTCAAATTGTACGCGTGCGGTCTAATGTCACAAGATCATTTATTCCTACAACGCACATTTGTCCACATGACTTTTTACGTATTTCCTGAGATGAATGAAACACCAATCGACATGACTTTTCTCTCTTTGAATTATCGTACGATACTACAGAGAACGGTGGGAATAAAAGAATAGAAGGAAGGAAGGAAGATAACCCATCTTCATAACTACAAGAAGCATGCATTTCAACGAGCCACTCAGACACAATGAAACAATAATGCCGACAGTCAAAAATAAAAAAACAAAAAACCGATTCATCCGAACCAGAAGAGTTGATGAATAAGATACATGCTCTGACTCAAAATATGACTCAGTACTTAAACGTTCATGTAAAAGTCACTTAACACCCAAAGTGATTGTCTGACTAAACAAAATTATAAAAAAAGTTCTATCACAAAATCGCGATTATACGTAAGTCCTGGGTGCTGTTTTTGACATTCTTGAGATTGGCTAAGGTAAATGGCTATTCGATAAAAATCTACATACGTATGTATATAGCCAACGAAAGTACCGCCGAAGAAGTCAGTTTGCAAAGAAAATCCAAATAAAAAGCATTTGAAATGATTATAAAACGATATTAAAATTCAGTCAGCAAGTGGCGTTAATTGTCCATTATGATAGCGTGGGTGGCCCCTCTATAAATACATATAGGCATGGATTTAATGAAAGGTGGTTTCATAGCGACGGTGGTAGCAGCGAGTAAGTATTGTGTTGAGCCAAGTCACGTGATATCGGATGGATTTGCGTCAATGGTGACCTCCGGAGTTCTGTCCACGCATACCATACGGACGAACGAGCGAACGGCCGCTGCTGCTACGATCCCGACTAACGAGGCTAGGAGGCGTGCCTTCCTGGCCCTCTTAAGTCTTTTAAAGTTTCTCCGCTCCTCTTTCAACCGTGTCTTCTGATTTCAAGTCCTGACCGTTGCTTACGGTGTTTTCTTTTCTAGTCATTTCCTCTCTGCCTCTCTTTCTCTCTCTGACTATTTTTCCCGCGTTGAAATTCTCTCCAGGGTACTCAAATTCTCTCGTCTCTTGCAAACTATTTGCATTGTCCTCGTGTTGCGCGTCGTTGCGTATCCGCCATGTTGCTGAAACTTCGCGTCCCGTCAGGGTCCCGTCCTCATAGCTGTATATTGTTCACATGTAGCTACAACATGAAGAACAGTGTTAATGATCTCTTAATCGTTTACAACTGTGACGAAAATGCCCTGATAATAAGTGTAACTTTCCACGAGATATATAGCTCGCTAGTTACGATATCTTATTTAACCTACGGTTTAGCACTTTCTCATCAGACTGGCAGTACATTCCATTTCGCCATTGGAGGTTATTTTTTTTTATTGGAGAATACATTCCTCTTCCTATCGTGTCATTGATTTGGAAATTAATTTTTTAAATATACTTTATTACATCGTGGCGACATTAATTATGTATGTGTACTTATGCGCATGAATTTATTTGTTTTTATCTATAGTGAGAAAAACTATTTGAAAATAGATATTCATTTGTTCGTTGAAAGTAACATTCTTTTCGTAACATCGCCATGGACGCAAGCACCACCGAAAATTTAGTCCGATGAAATTGTTTATAAAATATTTATTATACTCTTGAGTCTGCTGTTGGTAACAAAGACGAATACATAAAGACGAACAGGATATTAGATTCGCAAGGCTAATCATATTCCGCAGATATTCAATGTCGTCCATGGGTTTGTAAACTGTGCAAAAGAGGCCCACCCGTAACGTTCGATGACCCAAATGAAAAATGCCGACAGATAAGTACAGAAAAACTACACTTCATTTTATTTGTTACTCGAAGGAATTTATCAAAAGTCTCATTGTTATTGTTGCTCGACTGATTCATTGTGAGCATTTAATTGACTAGCTAACGCGATCGCAATGTAAACGCGTCACGTTAATAGAAACCTTTGAAAAAATGACGTTTCAGAAATATGAGCAGAATAAAATTCCCATTGCCTCGTGTCTACTAATATTCTAAATAAACTCACGTATATACATTGTTTGCCAAGAGGTAAATTGCCTCATAATGTCAGAAGTATCTAGAGATGTCATCTGGTTCAATTATAGCCGTCATTATTGAATTTGCATAGAGTATTGAAAATCCAAGATGGCTTGATCCGTCGTGGGGCCTTTGATAATTTTCAGATTCCTATTTCCTCTCGGTAGTACAGGTTAAGGTATGACTTATTTCTACTTCACCGTTATACAAGTAAATTCTATGCCATCATACATACCGTACAGGTTGAGGTTATAAAAAAATGTCGCGATCCTGCATTCTGTTTCGTCATAGTTTGCACTGCACGAAGACCCATAGGTATTAGACCGTACGTACCGCTTTACTAGACGATAGAACATGATTGGATTTCGCAAGGGACAGTTGAAATTTAATTGTGAAATTAAACGTTAGAAAATCGCAATTTGGGTGTCCGTTCTTACAATAACAAATCTATGGAGTTATAGAATCGATGTTTTAGCATATGATTATCGATATTTTGTTTCGATTCTCTAGACCTCGATATATCGACAGATCAATTCAAACCCTACCAATCCCTTAATAATTTTCTGGTGATAAAAAATCTTTACGGTGAAACTTGTATGTACGGTAAAACGTTGGCCCAAGTAAGTATATTTGGTACTATTGAAATACGATGAGATACAACTGCAAGGAGGTTAAAACTGTCAAATAATGCAGGTTCTTATTGTGCAAACCATAGGAATAAATGTTTCAGGAAAGATTCTCAAAACATTGAAAAAATCAATGTATACAGTCTTATATGTGTCATACGTACTGCACGATATATGCACGTATATGCACGATACGTACGATAAATAGAACATTTCTCAACCGTTGATATGCATTTGCATTATTCATCTCTAGTCAGGATCGTCGGACTTTGAGTAAACACCGAATGCAAGAAGTGTATTATATAACTCTTGTCAAACCGTTTTCATGTTAAACAAAAGACAGTTTCAAGAATACTTCACCTCATCAAAAATATACTCTGCATATCAGCTTAGGCCAATATTAAAACATCTTGAATTTTCCTAATATCTCACGCACAAAAAATTTGTTTTTAAGATAACACGAAGAGGTTCGTTTGCTTATCTGCATAGCGAAGCCGACCAACAATCCTCTCGTACAAAAGTAAACATTGCAATTGAATGCAGTTACGTAACGTGACTAACATGAAAGGAACGTCGTGTAGTAGTAGCCATCATTTTTATTAACATGTATTAAATGAACGGTGACACAGGGTGGACAATCATTACCTAATAAAAATAGACGTGTAAAAATAAAGGATAAAGGGAAGAAAAACTTGAGAAATATTTTTGAATTCACTTCAAATAACAAAACAATTTTTATTACGTGACATCAACATCTTTTACCTACTCCATGATATCCGGGTTCTCTGTCTCACCCTAAAGAAATAATCCTGTTTAAAACTCATACGTATATATTAATGGATTGTTAGAACAGTGGAATATTTCTCATAGTCGAGCGTGTAACTTAATATGCATTCCGTCATCAGGTGTCAACTTTAAACAGTGAATTATAAACAAGAACGAAGATTCGTGCTTTGCATTCCTTCGCATGATCTTGGTATCTAAAAAATAAGAAGGAAAATGATGATTTTATTTAAATTTAAGTTTGTGAACTTTCGTGTAGTGAGTTCGTTTCGTTAATTACGAAAATCCTCATCTGATTTTATAGAATTAAGCGTCCGTTAATATAACATATACACCCGAATTGTCAACTCAAATGCATAATGATTTTACCATCCGAATCAAGTGGATGCGCTAACTTCAGGTGGTACATTTGCGGTGAATACCCCAGTGTATACACATTCATATTGATACATATATATGTATGATATATGCAATTTATAAGTTGAACGACCCTTACACACTTTTGATATATTTATCTTCAAGGCATAATGACACTGACGGTGTCAATGAACGACATTCGGTGCATGGAAAATAAGTGCATTATCACGTAACCAAGCCTATGAAGATGCGCCGAGTTCCCACGCGCTATATATGAACGCCATTACGCATTGGTCAATAAGAAGAGTCATAGGAAAATCGAGGTTGTGTATATGTCTAAAGTGAAAAAAAATCATTGATCGTATTAACGTCATGAATGATGTTATTAAACTTCTTATCGTTAATGTGCATATTCATTTGAGAGAATATTCAATCGTCTACCAATTACTATACCCAAGCCATATAATCGTACGATATGTCCCGCCAATAAGGGAGCATTCTTTCATGTGTGGAATGGGAGTGCGCAGTGAACAATAAATTAGCAAGTAAACTTATCATTCACAATACGAATGCACGTCATATGAGGATACCAAAATTAATTTGCCGTTGGCCTTATTATTACCATTCTTGACCATAAAATCAATCCAAACATACGATCTGGTCTTCTGACGTCAAACCGTGTCTACGTTAGTCCGGCGTATTTGTAAAAATACATTGAGCATGCTCGATCAAGAATTGGCGAACGGCTTTACATCAATTTAGAATTCTGTCAGACGGAAGCTCATATTTTTTAAAGTATCGACATCCTCGTTATACAAGTTGAGATATTTTTTATGGCGCGCACGAAAAACTTTCGAAAATGTACTGTTTTAATCGAGATTTGCGATATAGAGAGATCGACTTACGTGCGTAGGCCATAGGTGTGTATAACGAGTGATAAATTTCGTCGCAAACGGGAAAAAAGTAAATATCGGTAGTCCGATATATTTGCGAACAAAGGTAGGACAGAATCAATGATATACATTCACTTTCAATAGCTTTTATAAGAATGAACGCAGAAAACTGTATCTCCTGTATTCCTAACCTCCGGATGTATACCACGTGAAACAATAGACGATTTCACCACTGAACAATAATTTTAGCGTATAAACATTGAATGTTTGGTATTCATGATGATGGAAATATGTTTCCTGAACGAATTTACGAGTAGACCGACACATTTTGATGATCACATAAAATCGGACGAGGACCAATGACGCAAAAATCGGCATAGGTATTTTTCCTCGACCAATTGGTCAAGGTGTTTTTTTCCTCTCCAGTTAAAATTTTTCACACGTCTACCATTCTCTGTGTACATAAAAATGCATTTATGCCGAACACGTCCTAACTAAAACATTTTGCAAATTTTTATACTAAAAATTCATAAAAGCACCTATGTTTCTTTTTGTTACTTTTAAATTAAACATTGACAAACAAGCATAATGTTACCAATTCATCACCGAATTGAGACTTGACAATTTATATATAAAAAATTCGGTCGCAACGAATCCGTTACGGATGTAAAGATCTACGCATGATCATTAATATTTAATTATAATTGTACGCATACAGGTAATATGATAAATAATAAATCAGCAAGGATTGTCACGTTCTGCATAATTTTTCCGGCGACTTGTTTCATATGTTTATATATTCTTCTACATATTGACGCAGGTTAGTGTTCATCCAACTAAACGCTGAATTTCTTTAACACCTTCCACGAAATCTACGCATGAAATTTGTTCTTTCGTATACAGAGATGCTGTTTGCTAACAAGCAATATCCGGCAACTTAATCGTTCGATATCACGAAAGCTTCCTTTTCGGTTACGCGTATTGGCGCCAGAGCCGTCCGTTGTAAATAACACATTAGGCAGAAGATATAGCGAAATCAGTTGCGACGTATAATTACACAATAAATTCTATATTCTAGCACTGGTATTTATGTCCACGTTGAAAACGATAAATGATTTGGACTAACTCGTACATTGTAGAATAAAATTAGGATATACATATACATATAAAATTGAATTTGTGGGCTTGAAAACCAGCAATATTAATTACGCAATGCTATTACCTACATGGACGTGGTTTTTCCATTTTATCTTTAAAGTAAACACATGCAGGACGGCTTTTATGAAGCTGGATACCTTGTACTAGTTAGGACTATTTATATTCGTTAGAAACTCGATTAATTGGAATTATAAATTTAAGTATTAAACGGCCTAACTCGGCATTCATTACCCAGGTACAAGAGTATAAAAGAATTGTAGGCCACAAATAGTTGAATATATGATTCACGGCTGGGTGGTTAAAGAGATGCAAGTAATTAATGACCTTTAGTAGCTGAATAACTGGAGTATAATAATTCGTTTTTACATCGGTGCCCTATTCAGTCGTCAATACTGGATGGCGTTGATATATTTTTACACGAATTTACATATGGAACCACGCGATTTCGTGATTGCATTTCATTTACATTCAATAACCTTGAACCGGCATATATTCATTTGCTGAACAATTGCATAATTCTATATGATAAACGTAATCGGTAAGACTTTGTGAACCCTGACAGATTTTCTTTCCTTTTCTTAAACGCGCATGTATACGCATACATATACGAAACTTAGTATATGGGCGTCCTGATTCCTGTACGCAAATTTATGACAATCTACAATAACGAAATTATCGATCGTCTTCCCACTGAAGTTAACGTTGTTCGAGCGTAGATAACTGCGTCGCGGAAATAGTTACAGATAGATATTTCAGCAGAGAATATAATCAGATGCTAATGCTCCATCTATTCCGCGACTCTCCTAGATGTTACGTTGTGTTATGACCACTTGGTTTTCGTGTCACGGAGATATTATTTTCCATATACCTGCGTATCGCATCTTGTAGCTGGAATGAAGAAACACATACAGTAATACAGTATAACATAATTAACAGTGTGTTTGTTTTCAGACAATATAATTATGGTAAAACTCGTTTACGGCATTTGAAATTGCTAATTGTTACTGGTGATAAATTCTGCACTTCTGGAAATCTTTAAAAGTAAAAAAAGCAAGCTGACGCGTGTTAGCACCACGTGGAGCGACGCATGTTCTTGCGTGCATAACGATACGGTATGTACATACGTATACATGTGCTGCCTGTACGATGTAGTTGAGAAACATGCTGTAAAGTATACTTCCCACGATAAGGCAGCCTTGACGAGCCAGGAGCGTATCCTCGAGGTTGACTATTTGTAAACGTTAATTTATGTTTCAGTGAAAAACCTCAGGATACGTTAATTATTAAATTGAAGCAGACTATTTACAGAAAGAATCGTAACATACAACTAGCGTGTACCAGAGACAAGCGAAAGGAAGTCAAATGATTTTAAATATATAAATTTCAATTAATCGTCAAAGGAAATGAGTCAAGTTCCTTCCAAGCAGAATTTCATGAATGAAAACAGTACCCGAGCTTGCGTCATCGGCCCTTCAAGAACCGTAAGTATCATGGCCGTAATTACAGCTACGTGACGTTTATCGGTTACGACTTCAGACCAGGAACTGAGAAATGTGGGCCAATTGTACAGAGCAGTGGATTCTCTCGTTGTTCTCGCAAGTAGGTCATTTTTTCGGCATCGCCGGAGCAGGAAGGGCAATGGATTCTGTCGGTATAAGACGTAGAACAGGTCCTGGGTAATAACGTTTCTCTCGATGCTCAAGAATCGAGTCATTTGGATCATCTTGTGACTAAAAAAAAATTTTGAGGTTATCCAAGTAAACTCCACCTTCCAAACTGCGGATGATCAACGTAAAAATGTCTCTTCGTACAAACCAGTAAGATTTTTGTTCGATAAGGTATTTGCTGTATCAGAGAAATGCTTAGAGATTTTTTTCATATAATTTAGATCTTCCTCATTCTTGATCCATTCCTTCTTGTACCTCTGCAAATATAAGGACTTAGACTCACGTCACGTATCATTCACGTGTTAACAAGGCCATTTTTTTCCACTAATCTATATTTGCCCCCGTTATCCTACTACAGACCAATACTCTTCGTCGATAAGAATTCTACAAGAGATACGTACTCTTTTGAAACTGATCAAACATTTTTCAATACGTGTTTCTACAGAAACGAAAATCGGCCTGTGAAATATCTATCTCAATACAAACTATCTCTTTGATGACAGTCTTACACGAGAAAACGTTGTCCTATTTTTTTCTGTGTAACTTAAAATATTATAATCCTGCAATATTCACTATGGAGACCGAAATCAATTATTTTCTTGAATCGTTCGAGTCTCTCGATTTCTAGAGGTGACGAATATCCAATATCAAATTTATCTTTTGATTTCCATTTCTGTTCAATAACGTGGATGATCATTTCGAGGAGAGTTGCTCAGAAACGATGGATCACGTTAGGTTTGTATGACGTAGAATTAATATGATTCATAGAACACAGGCTTACAATATAATCGTGGGATCTGCGATGAGGTCACGAAAAATTGTGCGAACAACGGAAACTTTGTCATCTATGTTTCCAATGTAAATTCAAACTTTTCAGAGCATCCCTTTTATCCCGGATCCAATTGGGCAAGTTTGTGTTTAATTCCAAACACCCACGGAATGACGAATAAGTGGTTGGTAGTTTTTTTCTTCAATTTTTTTCCTCCTCGATTCTCAATTGTTTATCATACAAAGATATACAGATCCGGAGAGAAAGGAGGCGTACTTTGTGAAAACTAGTCTTCGTCTATTACATTCTATACATACCTAAATAGGCATATAGATCCTAGACGGTACAAGGTTACCAGTATAACGTACTCTTTCACACAGATTAGAGATTATAAACGAGAGACGTTTATTAATCCTCATCTCAAGAATCACATCATCTCTGTCTGCTACTGATATCACAGTATACCTGGAGAAAAATTGAACTGGAATCCACATCTGTACGTGTATACAGAGCATGTGTGGTTATTGCCCATAAAGAGCCTTAGAAAAGTTCTTCCATGGAGTAATAAAAATGGTGAAGAAAGGTTTCCATGTAAAATTCCAATAATGTCATAAGGCTCATCAACTTCTTCGTTATCCAATTTCTTTCGAAGCGATTAAAACAACGCCGCCGTATGGATCATCTGATGAAATGAATATCACATAAGAAATAGTAAAAAAATCTAAATTTATGTAATTAATCTGGACCACACACTCGAGTCATTACCGTTCCTGTGAAACATGAGGTACAGCTGTAATAGGCTGAGAGTAATCCGGTCCACGAATACGCTACCCGGGTCTGACAGTGGCTTTAGGGTACTCATATACACCGGTTTGGAAGAAGTGGGAGACGAGAGAGTCGGGTGCGCACGTAAGGCGATAAAATGACGTTCGTGCTCTCTCCTCTATTGAGTATAGCGAAGCAGCAAGCGGCGCACGCCGCATTATCGTCAAACCGGCTCCAACTCGAGCATCGTACGGAACGCTAGAAGAATATACACACTGTTATAACATCAAATAGTATTATAAATTGAATAAAAGAAAATACATTAGGTGAAGATTAATGGGATAAATTTATTCGGAAGCATTCTGTGATGCTTGGATATTGCGACGCTCTCGTGCTGCAATGAACTCGTGAACTCGTGCTCGAACGAGGTTAGCTTGGCTTCTGGTTACATTCAACCCAACAGCCGACCCGAAAGGAACGTTGCTTTCTTGCGAATAACACACGCGTTTATACTCCGTTAATTATATTATTGAGTGCGTGCGTGATAAGTTGTGATACAATACAATTCGGCTTTATAAGTGATTATTTATCAAGATATATAAACAGACTCTCTCGTACGGAATAATGTCCAGCAGTGTCTGCCACGCACCCCTGCCCACTCGGATGGAAGCATTTACTACCAGAATCTGTTTACGAGCTGTTGATCAGTATGAGCGGCTTCTCCAGGCACACTTCAACAAGGTACGAGAGTTCTAGAAGATTAGATTATCAGCAGAGAGTTGGCTTTTTTGTATCTTACGAGCATTGTTACTGTCAAACTAACCTCACCTCATTCTCTGAACCTACTTACTATCGTTACGATGAACTTACGAAAAAAAGGGCGCGGTCGAGCCTGAATGCTTGACACTTGTGCACCTTACATTTTCTTTACTGAAATTTTTCTTTTATTTATTTAATCAGTGAAATTCTCGCGTACCTGCACGATGCATTTTAAACGCTGTTTTTATGTTTACTGTAGTAAGTTGTATGCTGATTTTTGTACAAGGAGCACGTACCACTGCGATACGTGATTTCCAAAGTGTACATGAAACATGCAACGTTCGTAAATATCAGTGATTATTTTTCTTTTCTCAATAAAATGACGCCATAAGGGTCAGTAAATAGTTGGCGATACTCTTCGCTTCCGACCGTATTGCGATAATGTCATTTGAAATTCCGTTGCAATTTCTACGTGTGTCTAGATGCATTGAAATGTTGACATACTTATCAAGCGTTATGCACACCTGTTACTCTAGTAATCGTTCCACTTGCTATTTTTTTTAATATGTTGAAATATTTTTCCTCTTCCCATTCAACATATTGGATGATTCTCGTAGTGCACGAGTTTTGGCACGGTTGGGAAAGCATTAGGACGTAGACACACCTCAAGGTTTACGGACTTCCTAGGACAGAACGGGAACATTATCAAGGTTGAGGACAGTCTGGGCAAATTATATGACAAAGTTCTAGATTCTCGTGAACCGCCATTGAAATTACCATGGGACCATTATATATGATAGAGAAAGACTGAGAATTTACCAAGATGAAAAACGGCTTCTATAATCAGAATGTCCAAAGAACATCGTTTCGACATTTGATAGTCTACAGTATCAACGATCTCTTAGCGAAGAAAAAAGAAGCATACAAAACTGCCATCTTAGCACGTTACATCAAGAATAATCACTAATATTATTGAACTTTGACGAAACGCATACTCCATATAAAAAAAGGAATTGTAGAGAAAACAATAAAGAGTAACGAAAAGATACACAGTCATATAGACTCGCATTTTGTAAAAATATAAATTTCGTTTCTCTTGCGTCGACGTGAATGTTCCATCTTAGATCTACCACTGTCAGTCCAACTGTAGATCTGGTGCACGTGTCGTGCCATATCTAATACACGCGATGATCAAGGCTTCCGAAACTTTCGAGCGGAATTATTGATCGACACGACGCGTGCGGCCTCGTTCACTCCTTTTTTTTTCCTTCTGGCCATAATTCTTGCTTCCATCTCTTACGTATCGTGCCTGCGGTTTAAATAAGACAGTTAATTAGCTTTCTCGTTAATGACGCTTTAAAAACATACAGCAATTATACCCAATCTTCTTTCATGGTGTATCACGTTGAAATTCAAACTTCCGTTCTAAAGTCCCATGTTTATAATATCGTTAATAACATCAAGCAGAGAAGACGCCATTCTCTTTATCAGGTCTTGGCGATATCGTAATTTACTCTTGGTGCTTCGGGCTCTGTTCTGGTCTTGATTACAAACATGGACAAGATTTACATTTCTTAAGCTTTGACTCTATCGTACGTAAACACTATGAGTGTTCTCGTACGAATGACTATTATAGTGAGCGACTGAGGGAGATTGTCCGCGACAATTAGGCGTTGATCTGTAAACATTGTCAAGATGGCAGTCAAAAATTCGTATTTAAACCGACCCGAGAAAGTGATGTAAAAATATAAAGGGGAACGCAAGAAAATAAGACATTCGAATAAGGCGCCACATGTTGCACTACAAATTGTGTAAATAAAAAATAAGGTACATGCAATGTTCGCCACAAGCACGTCATTCCTCTAGAGAAAAACAACACTTCTTTAACATCGGTACAGGTCAAGAATATCGAAAGACAGATAAAATCCAGAAATATACTCTTCTTGGGCAAAACTTTGACGTAATTCCGATTAAAAACTTCGCTCGCGCCATCTTTTTGCATAATGTCTGCTAAACGCAACAGGCTCTCCTCGTATTTAATGTCAATTCGATTTTTCTTTTTTTTTTCACTCTCGGCATTGTTATTCGTCGTCTTTTATCTTTTAAATAATCCTCACTTCGATAACTCTTGGCCAAATGACGCATAATGGCTTTTAAAGTGATTTGCCATTTGACTTTTAGCACCGATGTCATGTTCCCCCCTTGTCTGACCTCCCTTTTTTTATTATTACACTCTCCCCCTCCCCTGTTATTCTCCCCTTCGCTCCTCCGGTTAAACCGTGCGATCATTTATCAACCGTCTGCATGAATATTGAAATCCGGCTGTGACATATAAATTGTCTCTTCCTGTAGGGTCATACGTGAAAACGGAACATCTTTCAATACGTCGAAAATGCTTAATTTGTTTATTCCCAAGTGTGACGCATTATCCATAAATACGTATCTTATTAGCATACCCAAATTCATAGATTAATATTAACATAAAGATGACGTCTTATCTCGAGCTTATACATTGCGAAAATCTGATTGAATCTATTTCTGCTAAGTTAATAAATAGCTTAAAAAGGTGGTATATCGCGTATAAAAATTCGACTTTGGATCTTATTATTCTCCGTTTGCTAAATTGCCAGAAAATCCGATATGTCACTGCCTCGTGTCGTCATAATCGCTAAAACAGCTGTTTCTTTGCTAATTCAAATAGCTATGAATATTCATACTATTTACCAATTAAAATATGATACTAGTGATACATTAACGTTACGTTCGTCACTTTGAGCAAGTTTGTCACCATCGCGAAAATAGAGAAGAAAATAACAGTTCTGTTACGATGATCTCACAATAAAAAACAATCATCCCTAGGAGAGCCAAGTCATAGAATTAATGTATGGACCGAATCAGTATCTTTATTTATTTCCTCATCATCGTCGACTTTTATGCGTTACTTTTGAAATTTCACAGACGACAGATGTCATTATCCACGCCAAGAGCTACGTTTCACATTTTTTTTAACAGCTCGGTAGTGAATCATACGAAATTGCATCGTGTAAAAATCTAAACTAATTATACCCATGGATTACACAGTGCATAGTAAATCATTAGGAATTTCTTCATCGTCGTGGAATGTCATTGAGATCTGATATACAGAGAGATACGTATACATATATCTCTCATTGTCATAATTAACATTGAGGACGCACATAGCTGCATATCTCTCGACTTCCTTTAGTCAAGGAGACACAAAAATGTTTCCCGAGGTCCTGGGACATTTGATCGAGTCGAGGTAACGAATTTTTCAAAAAATCTTTTCCTTCATAAATGATATCCTTGCTGTCAGTGCAATCTCAGCTGAAACGTAGAATCAGCGATAAAAGTCACTGTAGGAAAGATACCCACCTTGTTATCATTGCGATATACAACGCTGTATAATCATTCGTTCCATTATAAAATTATCAGGTATAAATCTACCATAGGTAAAGATAAAGAAATAGCTTAACTGCATACGTTAACCGCGCCTATCGTTTCTATAAGAGATCGCGCTACCCATTTGCCACTTTCGTTCGACTTCTCAGTGCAGCTTATAACGAGTTATAAATGTAACGCTGTAAGTGGAGCGTAATTACGCGCCATAGCAGAAAATAATTTCATTCATAATCTCGTGGCTCTGATATGTTTACGCGCGCCGTCGTTACGTGAACGCGTGTCCAACGGCGCTTGGTTCTTGAGAGTTGAGCGATTTACCGTAGCGATATTTCTTATTGAATTCGTTGAGTGCGAGTGATATCGCATAGCGTGATTTGTTTATGATACATCAGTATGCGCACACTAGAGCTATCAACGAAATTAAAGTGCTCGGGTATGAAATTAACAGTAAAAGGAACTTACGACGTGGAGAGGTGGCCGTCGTTAAGCTGCTTATCAGTTCCAAGGTGCTACGCGAAATATCTTTCTTGCGGGATTCGAACCATTTGAAAGTTAAACCGGAACGTCGTTGGGTTACTCTGCGACACGCTCGAGGAACAATGGCGACCATGACAAAAGTAATTGCTGTGACTTCTTGTGGGCTGATCGTGTGGGATGGTGACGAATTGCTAGAAGTGATATGAAATAGAGAGTATTATATTCGGTTTAGCGTGTAGTACACGGGTGAAGAAAATAATGGTACCTTTATTTTTTTATTTTTATTTTTTTTTCAATTATGCATGCCTTTCATGCGCGATTCCTTCGCAAGGAAGTACGCGTGTATGTAATCGGACGAGCTTTGCCGGGTCACGTGACGTCCTGCGGAACTAGTCGCGCACTGTAAGCGTTAAGTTATCACTATTCGTTCTTCGACAACGCCTCTGTCGTCATTCGTAAACTAATGCATACGGTTTCACGTTGAATTGCGTATTTCTATTCTTTACTAACCCTCTATACCTGGTTGTCCCTCGCTCTGAGACATCGGCACGAACGTTGCATCAATGCGAAACGGCTTCCAAATGCAAGGGGTTAACCTGGCGTTGTACCACTTCTTGGGAATCCAATGTTGCCATATCGGTGGAATGAGACATGCTACCTGGAATAATATGAGTATCGTAGACACAGTGTGCTTAATAGTAAATCAGAAAATTCAACAGTTACATTAGCATCAACAATAAAGAATATTTTTTCCGTTTTTCTTTTGTTTATTTCTTTCACTATCTTTTTCAAGATTCGCGTATACTATATATATCACAAAATAAAGATTACACTGATTTCGTAAGCAGTGTACACTCACGTAGGGTATTCCTGTGCTGTTGATTGCTGAGTGAAATAAAAAATAAATAAAAAAGACAACACGTAAACAAGTAATTCGTGCATCGAATCCTCGATAAGCTTCTATCACTTCCGGCTAGTCTTTCCGCGAATTCTTTTCAATAACGTATCCTGCCTTGTCCTCCCTGAATTCTTGTCCTCGACTTTTCTCAAGGAAGGCCACGTTCACATCCCCTTATATCTGTTTCTATATGCAGCGCATAATGAGGGTGTCAGTGAACCTCGAACGTGCGAAAAACAATTTGCGCAAAGAATTTCCTTGTCCTCGAGAAAGAGTCCTTGATAGAAGGAAGATTAAAATTAATGGCGTATCGCGAAATCGACGCGAAACCTACGTAATTTATAATTGCACGACTATACACGACATTACGATTCTGCTGGATATATCAATCGTCACGCACAGCACCCACGGTCGTACGAAAATTACTGTCAACTCCGTCGTGACGATACATAACCTTTTTTCGTGATACCTCATCGGTTCTTCGTGATTGAATTTTAGTTCATTTATCCTTGAAACGCCAGTCTTGATATCCTTCTCGACCTAATTCCGTCCTGTGTATTATTCCCCCATCACAATGCGAAGTGCTTGGTAACGCTTTCTGTCGCTTTCCGAATGTTTACGTGACGTAACTCTCCCGCAGCCCTGCGACGCCATTCGTGGTGCGCAGACCCAATGCACATACATATGTGAATTGCGTGCTCGCCTGCACATTATTCGAACTCGTTCTATCTAGCAACAACTGTTCCATTGATCATGTGTATCATGAAGAAACAACGCAGGACGTTATATAAAATCTATTCTTAATGCCCTATAGAAATGCGGACATGTCTGTAAAGTGATGTCATTGCATACTTACAATTGTATACAGCACTTTATGATCTTGTTCTGTACACTGATGACTCGTACATCGAATTAAGATGTGAATACACAAACGACAGCAATGATTAGATGTTTGATTAAAATCACAGTTGCAATATGCACGTTGTACGTCAAGCGGAACGAGTTAGACTTTATATTGGAGGTTACTGATCCCAAGGCTAATGCAAAACTGTCATGGCGTATTCTTGTCAATCGATGGAAATCTCAGTGCTCCTCTCGGTATGGATCTTTATCTCCTTTCTGACGTTCAATTCAGGATTAACAATTGATTGCTGCGTAACTCTTCGCATAAACGTATAATCCGAAGGCTCATAAAATGGATGGTAATGAACTATAGGTACGATTCGAATAAGATATCAACGAAACGAAATACCGATCTCTGTAATACATATACATTGTGGGCCCGCCTTGTGCATTTATGAAACATAACGAGAGAAGGCTGCAGCCACTCGGATATATTGTTATCGATGAAATTATTAAACCCAAAGACCGTTAAAAATTAGTTTTCACCGTGCGATTAATAACTGCTTTACAATCAGAACCCAACGCCACGAATAACCCTGGTGGCTCATTGCGAAGTGCGCGCGAGTTTTCGAATCGAAACATTGGCAATAAACGTCTCGGAGATTTTTATCGTGTCATTACGATACGTATTATCATTCGACGCTCGATGATAAACACAACGATGTTTATACTACAAGTGAATTTTAGATTGGATCGATATTCGCGACGTGCCAATTCTCAAACACTCCCTGACATTCCTACAAACCATTGCGAAAATTGTACGCACGTATAATATGTATATTCCATTGCCAATAATGGAATAGCTACTGAACAGTCATCGCGAAGCCGTCGCTGATAGAATCAAAACTCGCTACATAAGCATACTATTTACTAAGCCTCGTACTACAGTACTTTGCCAATATTGGACAGCGCTATTATTTTGTTCCCAAAATAACTCACGATGGCTCATACCGTTTGCGTGGTGTGAATTTTACTTAGGCTACGTTAACGGCATACGAACAGGGGTTATTGTTTTTGGTCTAGAAATAGGCTAAGGCCTGTTCGATTCCATATATCAAAATCGACACAAGATTCTTAGAACATTTTTAGCTGCCGGCAGTTATTTTTAATTGACAGGCTTGTCAGTTCGTTGTATTAGTCATTTTCTGTTTTAGGTAAAACAGAGCCACTTAATAAGACAGTCGCCTTAAATTGGTATTTTAAGATTTAGCAGTAGATTTCTGTATAATCGTAATTAGTCATTATTATTACAGTTGTTAATGTATACTCTTTGTATTGACACTAAAAATAAAAGATCGTTTGGCAAATATATTTCATTGATACAACTGCGCGGGCTAATGGTTGTCCAAGAAATGTTTCCATTTATAATGTCGATTTGGATGTAACAGTTGTATGTATAAATGTACAGCAGGGACAGTTTCGTGTACATCGTACCAGAACATATTTCTTTGCATATTTTAATTATGTCATCAACACGCGATTGGTATTTTGTGGTTGACAGGACTGAGTTTTGCATTTTTTAAAGCATTTCATTTATCCTACGTAAACCAACCGTACAATAAAATCTTTACGCCAACTCGAGTTCCTACGTCTTCTTTTTGCTTTCGTTTTGACCCGATAGACTGGTATTTTAAAATATGCCATAACTTGACCGGTAACTCAAATCATTCACTTTGACGGTAAGCAGTTATTAGTTTGTTAAATAAAAAAAAAAGTGCTTGTATAATGAGAAAGCATCGGTTATCAGAGAACGGCTTATTTTTTTATTTGTTTTTAAGATAGAAACGCATGCCACTTGTATTTATGAGATGAGATGACAATTTCATCTTGAATCTATTAACAGTTTCGATGACTTTGTAAGTCAAAATCAGGAACTTTATATACAGATATATAAAGACGAATAAGAACGTATATTATAATTCTCACTGGCGTGAGTTGGTTTGACGTTTTTGCTTACACGCAGCTGTATTTTTTCAGTTTCCTAATGAAACGATCAAATACTACTTTTTTTCTTATTAAATAATTACACATTTCTTCATCGGTTTATATTCGTCTCATCAATCACCTGCGGACACTTCCTCGATGCTTTTCTACTGTGTTCTTTGTTCAATTGCGCCGCTTCTGTTGGCAATAAAACAATAATTTATTATTTAATATATAGAACACGCGAGAAATAGCGAAAAAGCTTTTCGACTGTAGTTAACGACACTCATCGATCAGACGCCTTTGTATAATTTTGTTGAACATAAATTATGACGATGAGCATGACAATAATGCTTACAAGCATGTAAACAATTAGAAGGTTCAGTGCGTAAATGCAATTAGAACTTGTATGCTATTCAGCTAATCTATTCAACTGGCTTTATCTATCTAACAGCGTTTGCGTATCAATATACAAATAGGAAACGGACGTCAAAAGTAAATAGGTAACTTTATGTACTTGTTTGCACGGTATACAAGTGTCAATAAATTAAAAAATTTTGACAGAAATTCCATTGGTAGTACTGATTGATATACGGTTAATTTTTAGCCATACAGCTAATTACCTTATAGAATAGGAATCAGTTATATTTTCGGCTGCATTAAATTCTTAGTAGGTTTCTCTGGTTACAGCCTTCGTCTAATAAGGAGAAATCACGCCTGAGCCACGAATCCAGCCTGCATAAGGACCAGAGACGGTCGAAGGATGCTCCTTCCGGTAGTTACTCAGCCGTCTTCCGTCAATGGCGAAGAAGCACCTCCGCCGGAAATAGATCCAATAATAACAACGCGGGACTTGGATCAACCATTGTCGCTAAACTTCCTAATGACCCTGCCACGGTACGGAAGCTGGAACAATTTCCTCTCGTTCTTTCGGATACCTCGATGCCTGATGAAGATCTCTCTTTGAAGTTTCTTGCTCTGGTGGGTATCTTCGGAAAAGACACGATGATTACCCACTGAAGAAATAATTTGTTAAGAGATGATCAGTAATATATGTATCTATTTGGCAGAGGGTTTTATTAGATTTTCATTGACCGATTTCTTAATATAGAATTAAAATGCTGCAATTTGCATTTTTTGCATTTTTATTTGCATTGATTGCATTTTTATTTAAATATGCTTGTTCATAGTATATAAATTAATTAGAACTTACTTTGCTTTACAGAATGCATTGGACCTGACTGCTCCTGCTAGTGATGTTATACTTAAGAACAGACTCAAGTCCTGGTTTCAACTCTCAGGACATCCTGATGGGTTCGCACCAGCCGGTCCTGGTACCGTGTGGAAAAGACGTGCTGGTGGTTCTGAAAATACCGAGAGGATGGTTTACGAAGCTCTTAGCAAGGATGAGACAATGTTTGACTGTGTTCCAACGTATTATCGAGAAGTTGAATACAAGGGTGATACCTTCATCGAGCTTCAGGATCTTTTATTTGGCTTCAACGATCCTCATGTAATGGATATTAAGATGGGAACTAGGACATTTCTTGAATCTGAAGTGTCTAAGACTGTCGCGAGGCCTGACCTCTACCAGAAGATGGTTGCCGTTGATCCAAATGCGCCGACCGCCCAAGAACACGAGCAGCGTGCTGTTACGAAATTGCGTTATATGCAATTCAGAGAACAGCAAAGTTCCACCTGCAGTCATGGATTTAGAATTGAAGCTATGAAGTTACCTGGGGCGCCACCTATTACTGATCTGAAGAAGGTCAAATCGCACAAGGAAGTACTCAGCACCATGGTCCGCTTTCTCGCGGGTCGCGAAGACACCAGGAAAAAGTTACTGGAACGTCTTAAGAAATTGCGAACCAAATTCGAGGAGTCCACGTACTTCCAGACTCACGAGGTACGGTTACTTCGAGTAAACAGTTAATTATTGCTTGTAAATTTTGGAATCTCTCGTTAATAGTATTGATCTTTTGGCAGGTAATAGGCAGCAGTATTTTCATGATTTACGACAATGAGAAGGTCGGTGTCTGGTTGATTGACTTCGCGAAGACCTACGAAGTCCCCGAGGGGAAGACTTTGACTCACAGAAGGCCGTGGGAACAGGGGAATCATGAAGAAGGTTTCCTCTTCGGACTGGACAACCTAATCTCGACCATTGAAGAGATCGATGTTACTTTGTAAATACATGTTTGACTGACACACTCCGTTTTTTATTTAAATGTAAATTATTGTTTAATTATAATATTAGCGAAACTCTCTGGTCTGACTATTATAGCTCTATATTATTTAATGTCTATTTATACGAATGTTTCTTAAATAAAATTCATTTACTTGCTTGTGATTATATGTCTTGTATCCTTCAGTAATCCTCAACACTTCGCCACAAAGTAATTATACGGATTTACTAGCGTACCATACGTAATAATGTGGAAAAATAAATATAAATTATATCTTGTTCAAAGTCATTAATGGTGATAGTATTTGACTAGTATTCAATTTCCAAATCCGTATTTTATGGTAATTATTATCGTAAATAAATGGTTAAGGTTTATTCCAAACAAGACGTGCATACAATATAGGTAAATGGCCCTTAGACAGGTAGTTTATTAGAGTCTAATGGTGGTTGGAAGAGGCTACGAAAGTATAGCTAGATTTTGCCGAGGATACCCGAATGAAGACTATATAGACATATCCAAATTGGATTTATTATTCTATTACATTCACTTTCAGTGTGATTACGATAATACTGACCGTATGTTGAAGGTGTTAGGCAAGGATGACATATTTCTTTGCACCTTAACTGCAGTAATATTCTTGATTTAGGTCTAGAGTTTATTGAAGACTTATGTCCGGATTAGTACGATGAGCATTCAGCAGCTGTTTTGTGCTGATTCTTTCCGACCGTGTTCTTTCCCGCCCACGTTGTCCTCAAATTAACTGCATATGGCATCATCTGTTGAGTACGTTTGAACACAATTTAATTTAGGTCCCACAGTATGTTCCTAAATAGCAGAAATTAAATAGCACGCTTTACTACTGGGTGAGTCCATTTTAAGTTCATTCGAGATGGCGCTACTTGTCAGTTTTAGTACTCAAAACTGCTAGTTGAGTTGGATATATATATTTATGTAATTCGTGCCTAAATGGTGTAATCTGAAAGTTCTTGAAGTCTGTGACAACAGAGATGAACAGGGAGATGCACTACGCTAGGGTTTTAGGTGGTACCAAAATCATGCCGCTAAATCCTAGCGGCAAGTCTGGAAGTAGGATTCTGTGATCATCGCCTCCGTCGACAATGCAAATCCCGTCGTAGTCGAGCTAAACGTGAACACGAACGCGTAGCTTGTCGGGCAGAGGTTCTCCGCTACTCACCGCTGATTCCCAAAGCAACTATTAGAACGAGAGCGGGAAATATAGAACTTCTCAAGAGTTATTGAAGAAGCTTATTGTTGAAATATTTTTAAGACATTTTTAAGAAAGTGCCAACTTGACACTCGTGTAGAACCTCAATTTTTACTAAATATTATTGGATCTTGATTTACTTTCAAAATTTATTCAAAATATAAAGTTGAAAGAAAGTGCCAACTTGACATCCGTGTAGTACCTCAATTTTTACTAAATATTATTGGATCTTGATTTACTTTCAAAATTTATTCAAAATATAAAATTGAAGCTAAATAAAAATCTCGCAGAATATACGGAGTAGATAAAATTTGAATTGAAATTGTAGAATATCGAAAATAAATTACATAGAAATTGTAATATTAATAAATTAAGTGTTTGTAACATTAAAACAATTAATGACATCAATAAAGTAAAATATTGACACTCAGACACTCAAAAACATCTTCCCTGTTTACTGCCACCAAACCTTTGTATTCTATTTTCAAATTTCCTATTCCTTCCTATTCTCCATCATTCTTCTCCAAGTATATTTTTAAAAACTAAGTTTTTAAAATGTAATTTGGAAAATGAAAAGTTTAAAGTGGTAGCGCATGTAACATACCACACGTGTATTATATTTTAGTGATATATGTAGTATGTCTCTAATGATACTGTTATTGTTAATCTTTCCCAAGCCATATACTGTATACGTATACTGTATCATTATTGCATTTGTCAAATAAATTATATTGTAACACTTATACACTTTTCGAATCTCTTATTCCTTACTATGTCTCCATCACTCTCCTCCTAGTATATCCTTAAAAACTAAGTTTTTAAAATGTAATTTGGAAAATGAAAAGTTTAAAGTGGTAGCGCATGTAACATACCACACGTGTATTATATTTTAGTGATATATGTAGTATGTCTCTAATGATACTGTTATTGTTAATCTTTCCCAAGCCATATACTGTATACGTATACTGTATCATTATTGCATTTGTCAAATAAATTATATTGTAACACTTATACACTTTTCGAATCTCTTATTCCTTACTATGTCTCCATCACTCTCCTCCTAGTATATCCTTAAAACCTAAGTTTTTAAAATGTCCTTTGGAAAAAGGAAAAATTAAAGTCGTAGGGCATATAACGTACAACACTTATATTATATTGCAGTGATATATGTAGTATATCTTTAATGGTACTGTTATTACAAATCTTTCACGGGCTGTATGTGTATGTCTGTATGTATGGCTGCACTTTGTATACTATGTACTTTGTATGTCTGTATGTATGTCTGTACTTTGTATACTGTATCATTATTACGTTTGTCGAATAAATTATCTTGTAACACTTAGACACGTTGATATTCTTTTGCCCTATGCGAATATCCCAGAGTAAGAATGAGTTCTGTCTCTCTCTTACACTCCTCCATTATAACAGCATCCTTTTCTTCCTTCACTTACCTTATGCTTCTACACCTCTTCTCGGCTATGCTGCATTTTCTCTGCCATTACTTTTATTCCATCTGCATGTTGCAAAAAGTAAAGGGATTTTTTGAAAGTGCCCTATGATAGTTTTATATGTACCAGCGTGATATAGCTGATTTTCGAATTACTTTCGGAATTATCTTATTCTAGAAAGTTCACTCGTTCTCTCAGAGATGGCGCCACATATCATGCCCAGGAGGTGCTGCCCTCTTATCGATGAAAATTCGAACTAATGCAAATTCTTTAATAAGATTTACTCATTGAAATTTCGACAATGGGATTTTTAAATCGAGTTCGGAATTATTTTATCGGAGAAAGTTCACTCTTTCTCTCAGAGATGGCGCCACTTATCATGCCCAGGAGGTGCTGCCCCCTTATCGGCAAAAATTCGAACTAATGCAAATTTTTTTAATATTCATAAGTTCCGAAAAGTGAAGGAATTTTTTGAAAGTGGCCCTATCGAAATCTAACCTGTACCAGCCTCTTCTATGGACCATTCTGACATTCTGCGTTGAAAGATCTTTCAAAATGTCAAGGAAAAAGCCCTAAACCCAGCCGTTTCCGAAATACAGCCTCCCAAAGGTGCAATTTCGAGAATTGAATTTCAAATTATATTAGGAGTAGGAGAAGGATGCAGTTAGGACGAAGGAGAGTACGAAAGAGACAGAACTCATTCGTACTCTGGAGTATTCGCATAAAATGTCAAGGAAAAAGCCCTAAACCCAGCCGTTTCCGAAATACAGCCTCCCAAAGGTGCAATTTCGAGAATTGAATTTCAAATTATATTAGGAGTAGGAGAAGGATGCAGTTAGGACGAAGGAGAGTACGAAAGAGACAGAACTCATTCGTACTCTGGAGTATTCGCATAGGGTAAAAGAATATCAACGTGTATATGTGTTTAAACATGATTTATTTGAAAAAACGCAATAATGATACAGCATACGAGGTACAGATATATATCATGCCCAGGAGGTGCTGCCCCCTTATCGGCAAAAATTCGAACTAATGCAAATTTTTTTAATATTCATAAGTTCCGAAAAGTGAAGGAATTTTTTGAAAGTGGCCCTATCGAAATCTAACCTGTACCAGCCTCTTCTATGGACCATTCTGACATTCTGCGTTGAAAGATCTTTCAAAATGTCAAGGAAAAAGCCCTAAACCCAGCCGTTTCCGAAATACAGCCTCCCAAAGGTGCAATTTCGAGAATTGAATTTCAAATTATATTAGGAGTAGGAGAAGGATGCAGTTAGGACGAAGGAGAGTACGAAAGAGACAGAACTCATTCGTACTCTGGAGTATTCGCATAGGGTAAAAGAATATCAACGTGTATATGTGTTTAAAGATAATTTATTCGACAAACGCAATAATGATACAGTATACGAAGTACAGATATACATACACATATGGTTTACAAAAGATTAGCAATAACAATACCATTAGAGATACATTAAAATATATCAATCCAATATAATATATCTGTGGTATGTTACATGTGCTACCACTTTGGACTTTTCTTTTTCCAAAAGACATTTTAAAAACTTAGTTTTTAAGGATATATTAGGAGGAGAGTGATGGAGATATAGGAAGGAATAGGAGATTCAAAAATAAAACTCATTCGTACTCTGGGATATTCGCATAGGACAAAAGAATATCAACGTGTATAATTGTTTAAAGATAGTTTATTGGACAAACGCAATAATGATATAGTATACAAAGTACAGATGTACATATATAGTCCGCGAAAGTTTAGTAATATCAATGCCATTAAAGATATATTAAAATACGTCACTGCAATATAATACACGTGTGGTATGTTACATGCGCTACCACTTCGGACTTTCCTTTTTCCAAAATACATTTCAAAAACTTAGTTTTTAAGGATATATTACGAAGATAGTGATGGAGACATTATGGAGTAAGGAATAGGAGATTCGAAAATTGAGTAGAAACGTTTGGTGGCAGCAGACAGGGAAGATGTTGTTGAAGGGGAAAAGAGGAAGATTGTTAAAAAGAAAGAGTGAAGAAGAAAGATTGTAATGACTGAGGGATGAAGGGGCGAAGAAGATGCGTAAAGCATATGCACGAAGACCAGATTATTCTGGAGGACCGAGAAAAGAGAACAGTGGGAAAACTAGGAAGTATAAGGGAGCGAAATGGGCCCCTCCTCGCCCATTTCCGTGAGTGAAAGAGATAAATCAGAAAGTGAAGAATGACAGATAAAGAAATATGAATGTAAAGAAGAAGTGAATATAGAAAGAGAAGAATGTTGAAAATGAATAAGACTAATGATTCCAAGAGACCAGTATAAGAGACCGGCTCGAGGAAGAATGAGCGCTCGGAGACCGGGCGCTGTCTCCAGCGCTCACCCCCACTCTCTGCCATCTCCCACTCCCAGAGTCCTTTCACGACGAATTTGCGCGCATTCAATTTTGGGCAACTTCCAGTAATTTCTAAATATGCTTGGCCTGAATTTCCGATTTCTGAGTGTTAATATTTTACTTTATTGATTTAATTAATTATCTTAATGTTAAGAACACTTAATTTATTAATATCACAATTTCTATGTAATTTATTTTCGATATTCTACAATTTCAATTCAAATTTTATCTACTCCGTATATTCTGCGAGATTTTTATTTAGCTTCAATTTTATATTTTGAATAAATTTTGAAAGTAAATCAAGATCCAATAATATTTAGTAAAAATTGAGGTGCTACACGGGTGTCAAGTTGGCACTTTCTTAAAAATGTCTTAAAAATATTTCAACAATAAGCTTTTTCAATAACTCTTGAGAAGTTGTATATTTCCCGGTCTCGTTCTAAGAGTTGCTTTGGGAACCAGCGGTGAGTAGCGGAGAACCTCTGCCCGCAAAGCTACGCGTTCGTGTTCACGTTTAGCTCGACTACGACGGGATTTGCATTGTCGACGGAGGCGATGATCACAGAATCCTACTCCCGAACTTGCCGCTACGATTTACCGGCATGATTTTGGTACCACCGAAAACCGGAGTGTTGTACATCTCCCTGCTCATCTTTGCTCAGAGCAACCCTTACAACGAGGCAGTTCATCGAATTAAGCATAAATACATATTTAAGCAATATCTGATGAGCGATTTAGCGGCATGATTTTGGTATCGCCGAAAACCGTAGCGTTGTACATCTCCCAGCTCATCTTTGGTGACAACTATTGTGTTTAGGTTTATGTTATTATACGTTGCCGAATTCTGTAATTGATTAGTAAACATTTATAAATAGTACACATATAGAGTGTTATTTTTCTTAAAAAGATAGGTCAACATTTTATTCAGAATAAACGAGAATGTCTGAGGACGCTGACTTATATCAGTTGCAAGGTTCTAACAACAATGAGGCTGGTGGACTAATTATTCGTAAAAAAACGTCTGACCATACGTTCAAAAAGCCACAGACTTCAATTTTTGGTCTCGATAAACTCGCTGAGCGTAAAAGACGTGAAAATTCTCAAGAACCTAGTGGATCTAAGGCTGCAACAAGTTCTTCCAAGTCAGAGTCTAAGGATAGAAGGTATCGTTCGTATGAAGAAGAAACTCCAACGCACACTGGAGGAGTCAATTCAGAAGCTCAACGAAGACTAGAATCAAGATTAAAACGGCAGAGATTAGATGCCCGTGACCAAGAATATAGAGATCGTCATAGAGATCGAGATCGAGACTATGATTACGATAGAAGAAGGGACTGGGATTGGCATCATGAAAGAAGTCGCAGTAGAGATAGTTCAAGACAAACTCCTCTTAGATTTAAGGATGAACCTCAAACTCCAAAATTTAGAACAAGGGTATTTTATTGAACATATAACCTTATTTCTGTTTTATGAAATATACAGTTTCATATATATATTTTCATTTGGATTTAAGGATCCTACCTCTCGGAGTAACTGGGATGACGATGAAGATGAAGAGCCTAGGAGATCAAGTTGGGATCATCCAACTCCAAAATTGTACAATAATAGAGATCCCAGAGACAGTGCACGAAGCGAATTTACACCATCGTACAAATTTAACTCGTGGGTCAAAGAGCGTAAAGCTTCAGGTGCAACACCTATGTTGGATGGAGAGCAGAAGGAGCTTTGGGAGGAGGAACAGCAAAGGTAAATAATTTTTTACATTATTCATATGCAGCTGTATAGTTAATAATCAATAATATCCCATTAACTTTAACAATATTTTATTATAGACTCGATAGAGAATGGTATGCATTGGATGATGGTGAAAACCGTCAATTTAATGACGTATCTGAAGAGTATACACGTAAGAAGGAAATGGAACTAGAAGCAAGAAGAGAGCGTCGCGTCTCCGCACAACAACGACAAATAAACAAAGACAATGAACTATGGGAACGAAACAGAATGTTGACATCAGGAGTGGTCAGTTCTCTCGACCACGATGACGATCCTGATGACGAGGGCGAGGCGAGGGTTCATCTCTTAGTACATAACGTGGTTCCTCCATTCTTAGATGGTAAGTTATATTTACATATTAAATTGTACCTTAACTTCAACTATCATCATTCGCTGAATAATATAACACAGCGAAAGCCTAGAAATAGTATTACCATCTAAAATATACCTTGATACAGTAATGATATGGAGTTAATTAGGTCGAATCGTGTTCACGAAGCAGCCAGAACCAGTAGTACCAGTGCGAGATCCCGGATCAGACATGGCTTTAGTAGCAAGAAAAGGTTCCGCACTGGTACGCGCATATCGAGAACAGAAAGAACGACGTCGAGCGCAGCGTAAACATTGGGAACTGGCAGGAACCCACATAGGAAATATCATGGGAGTACGTAAGGACGGACAGAAAGGTGAGGACGGCGATCAGCAAGGTCAGGAAACGGACTTCAAAGCAGGACAGAAGTACGCACGTCATATTGGGGCTGGTGAAATATCTGGTGAAGCAAGACAGCGTTCGATTCAGCAACAGAGAAGAAGTCTTCCCGTGTTCGCCGTCAGGCAAGAATTGCTGAACGTTATTCGTGAAAATAGTGTTGTCGTTATCGTGGGTGAAACTGGCAGTGGTAAAACAACTCAGTTAACGCAATATCTTCACGAAGACGGATACAGTTGTTACGGTATTATCGGCTGCACGCAGCCAAGAAGAGTTGCTGCCATGTCGGTAGCTAAAAGAGTGTCTGATGAAATGGCTACTGCACTTGGGGATAAAGTCGGTTACGCAATACGTTTTGAGGATTGTACTTCGAAGGAAACCGTCATCAAATACATGACGGATGGTATTTTATTGAGAGAAAGCTTACGCGAAGGTGACTTGGACAGATACAGTGTAGTCATCATGGACGAGGCTCACGAACGTTCCTTATCGACGGATGTATTATTTGGATTACTACGCGAGGTAAGAGTGAATCTTATTTATTGATACCAATAAATCATATTCTTAGAAGTAAAAAGTAATCTCTCACAAGAGATAAACAGTAAAAATGTTGTCTATGATGTATGAGAAAAATCTAACGACTACGTTAAATACTATAATAAAATACTGCATATAGTAAGTTATGGTAACGTATCTCATAACATGGTAACAAGGTAAATAATTTAATTCTCTCCTAGCGACAAATTACGAATAATCGTTTTTCAATAATTTTAGCCAGATCGTTCGGAATGTCTGCGTTGACGTCTTGACGTGTAGAATAGAGCACCAGCACTGGCAGAGATGCTTCCCCACCGGATGGCTGCGTCGCTCAATTGTCGTCTTCTGCTATTTTCCTGAACGGTTGTAGGAGGACTGCCATAACGGCACCAGTATACAAATGCTTTACTGTCGTGCCATTTGGAAGATCCACGCAAGGCACGATTTACCTGATCGACAATTTCCTCAGGGCTATTAGGCTTCTTTTCTCGGTCGCCCATGTTGTTAATCCTTATCTCAATGCCGCTTGACCAGAATTGATGGAGTGAAATGTACTTAATTTCACGATCTTTCTTCTTGGACTTGTCACTCTGGGGATCAAGGTACACGACCATTGCCTCCTTGTCTTCGCCATCTATGAAGGAGCGGATGAAACGCTTTAACTTTACGATCATCAATAATAATAGAGTACTACACTGCGAAATTGTTCCATTAAACTCACCTGGTTTATCGATCCAAAGGACAATGCCGTATTCCAAGGTTTCCGCAGCATCCTTGTCCACGTTACGAGTGTCCGTATTCTTTGGAATACGTAATTCTAGTATGTAACCCGAATCTAAGACATTTTTGAATAAATTAGATTCGTCCTGATTAAACCATCTCGATTGACGTAGGGCAAAGAGTCTCGTGGTAGCAAATCCTTTTCCATTGTCGCTATTACTTCTGGCGAGCAACTGTTGCGACTTAAAGAGCCACGCAGCCATGAGCCTTCGATGAAGCTTCCAAGCACACTGCCAGTGAATACGACGCATCCATTACGTCCTAATTTTTATCTGGTCAACATCGTAGATTGTCATTAGTCAATCTACTACCTGTCAGTCAATTCGCGATTTACGTTTATCTTATCAGTATATCAAACTCTTTAATGTCACAGGTTGTCGCACGGCGGCATGATCTCAAACTCATCGTGACCTCAGCTACTATGGACTCCAGCAAGTTTTCAGCATTCTTTGGTAATGCTGCAACATTTGAGATACCAGGAAGAACCTTTCCGGTGGAGATACTTCACGCAAAGAATCCTGTCGAGGATTATGTAGATGCTGCAGTTAAGCAGGTCTTGCAGATTCATCTGCAACCACGAAGTGGAGACGTACTCGTTTTTATGCCAGGTCAAGAGGACATCGAAGTCACCTGTGAAGCGTTGAAGGAAAGATTAGCTGAAATCGATTCGGCACCACCTCTATCAATCTTACCTATTTACTCCCAGCTTCCGTCAGACCTCCAGGCAAAGATCTTTCAACGTTCGGAAGGTGGTTTACGAAAATGCGTGGTAGCTACGAATATTGCTGAGACTTCGTTGACTGTAGACGGAATTGTATTCGTGGTGGATTCGGGATACTGCAAACTCAAGGTCTACAATCCTAGAATTGGTATGGATGCTCTACAGGTTTATCCAGTGTCCAGAGCCAATGCTGATCAAAGAGCTGGCAGAGCTGGAAGAACTGGACCTGGACATTGTTATCGGTTATATACTAGAAGACAATATTTGGATGAACTTCTGCCTACGGGAGTTCCGGAAATTCAACGTACTAATCTTGCCAATACTGTCCTCTTGTTAAAATCGTTGGGTGTCCAAGATTTACTTGCCTTTCACTTTATGGATCCCCCGCCTCAAGATAATATATTGAATTCTCTTTATCAACTGTGGATACTTGGTGCTTTGGATCACACGGGACGGCTCACTCCGTTGGGACGTCAGATGGCTGAGTTTCCTCTTGATCCACCACAGTGTCAAATGTTGATAGTCGCATCGCAGCTGGGTTGTACAGCAGATATTCTTATCATAGGTAAACTTAGCCATAGTTTCTTTGTTACTGATAAAAGAAAGAATTGTAGTCCAAACAGATATCTGATATTAGAAAGTAATGTGCCGAAGTGTACATGACTGTACTATCGGGAACTTGATATTAATCTTCGAACTTTATCACAATGATAGCTCTATTCTCTTATCAGAATTCCATTGGTGCCACGTATGTGTTGTGCTCATTGCTCATTTAGCTTAATGAATGAAAAATTGAATGACTACTATTCTATTTACTAATGCTTTTCTAAAAACTATTCTTATCTTTGATAGAAGGTACAATAGGGTGTAATGAATTATTTTATTTGATTTCAGTATCAATGCTATCAGTTCCGTCAATATTTTATCGTCCAAAAGGTCGTGAAGAGGACTCTGATTCTGCCCGCGAGAAATTTCAAGTTCCTGAATCGGATCATCTGACATTTTTGAACGTCTACAATCAGTGGAAATCAAATGGTTATTCTAGTTCCTGGTGCAATGATCATTTCATCCACGCAAAAGCAATGCGGAAAGTACGAGAGGTGCGTCAGCAGCTTGAGGAAATATTGAAGCAACAAAAAATGGAGGTGGTCAGTTGCGGTACTGATTGGGATGTCGTCAGGAAATGTATCTGCTCTGCGTACTTTCATCAAGCAGCTCGTCTCAAGGGAATAGGGGAATACGTGAATTGCAGAACCGGGATGCCCTGCCATCTTCATCCCACTAGTGCTCTTTTTGGCATGGGTTTCACACCAGACTACGTAGTCTACCACGAGCTGGTGATGACTGCCAAAGAGTACATGCAGTGTGTTACCGCTGTTGATGGTCACTGGTTAGCTGAATTAGGACCAATGTTCTTCAGTGTAAAAGAGACTGGACGTAGTGGTCGAGCTAAAAGAAAACAGGCCATGCAGCATCTTCATGAGATGGAAGGGCAGATGAAGGAAGCGGAAGAGGAGATGCGTGCTAGGGCTCAAGAACAGTTAGAGAGGGAACAAGCCTCAGTTAGAAAGTAAGTGGAGTTTAGTTATGATGGATTTAAACATGAATGTGGATGAGATTAATACAAATATAATTTCTTTTGTTACAGAAAAGAAATCCTGACTCCTGGATCTAGGGAACCGGGTACGCCTGCTCCTTATAGAAAGACTCCTGGTCGTTTGGGCTTGTAAAAATATATTTTTGACAAAATTATTGTTTCTTTTCCGTTAATCTGTTTTTTTTTTACTTGTCTTTTGTGAAATTATGGCATACTGACAAGAATGTATCTACATTTGATTTAAACTTTATCTGTATATACATACAAGACCGTTATGTAACATATATCAGAATATTGATAATAAATATTGTACACACTTGTGAAAGTAATTTGACTATTTACATTTGATATGAAATATGTTATCCATACCCTGATGTAAAAGATATGAATGATCACTAAAATGCTGATTAATATTGATAATCACCGAGGACTATGTACAGTGAACGATTGAAAACTTTAGGATAAAGAAGCCTAAATTACGATGATTTCGCTAGACAATCTTTGGCAATATCTTCTACACGAACTACAGCAATACTATATCACTGCAGGAGTGAGAAAATCGTAATGGTATCTCAAATGCAATCGCGAGCAGAGTGAGTAGAAAAGAGAACACTGGAAAAAGTGGGAAAAGTAGGAAGTATAAGGGAGCGAAATGGGCCGCTCTTCGCCCATTTCCGTGGACGAGCACCGCCAGGACGTCCCGAGAGACGATATTCAACGCTATAACCTCCATCCTTTCCCACCGAGCAAGCTCAGTGGGTTAGACGTATGGGACCGCGTCCGCTGCCGGCGGCGGACCTCGTCTAAACTAGCAGGTGCTCAATAGTACTCGCACCTACCCCAAGTGAAGCCGACCCAAGAACACAAGCACAGATAGGACTTTATAGGACTTTAGGAAAGAGATAAATCAGAAAGTAAAGAATGAAATATAAAGAAATAAGGAAGTAAAAAAGAAATAAATATAGAAATAGAAGAAGGCTGGAAATGGATATGAGGGATGTTTCCAACAGACCAGTATAGGAGACCGGCTCGAGGAAGAATAAACGCTCCGAGTCCGGGCCCTGCCTCGAGCGCTTCCCCCACTCGCCGAGCCCTGCGCGACGAATTTACGCACACACAATTTTGGGCAACTTCCAGTACTTTTAAATATGCTTGGCCAGAATTTCCGATTTCTAAACGTTAATATTTTACTTTGTTGATTTAAATAATTATTTTAATGTTCCAAACACCTAATTTATGAATATTTCAATTTGAACGTAATTTATTTTCGATATTCTACAATTTCAATTCAATTTTTATCTACTCCGTATATTCTGCGAGATTTTTATTTAGCCTCAATTTTATAATTTGAATAAATTTTGAAAGTAAATCAAGATCCAATATTTAGTAGAAATTGAGGTGCTACATGGCTGTCAAGTTGGCACTTTCTTAAAAATGTCTTAAAAATGTTTCAACAACACGCCTTTTCAATAGTTCTTGAGAAGTTCTATATTTCCCGGTTTCGTTGTAAGGGTTGCTTTGGGAACCAGCGGTGAGTAGCGGAGAACCTCTGCCCGCCAAGCTACGCGTTCGTGTTCACGTTTACCTCGGTTACGACGGGATTCGCATTGTCGATGGTGGCGATGATAACAACATCTTACTTCCAGACTCGCCGTTACGATTTAGCTCCATGATTTTGGTATCGCCTAAAACCGTAGCCTTGTGCATCTCCCTACTCATCTCTATCACGAGCCTAATCAATTCTGGTTTTAAATTATCAGTATGATCCGTGCTTGTGTTTTCAGTTATAAAAATTTTCGTCAGGTGACACTGTCAAGAGGCTGGTGTTAGAGTCCCTCTAGTAAGAGTCCGGCCAACGGTGAGGCTTGTTAGTGATTGGCTCCGCCATATTATAGGCTCTTTCCGGAATAGAATGGTGTGTGTGAATACGTATATGGGAGAGATTCGCATTTTCTAGGGTGGGTAGTGTTAAGCCCTGTACGGCGGGTTGCCTGTACTTGGCGCGAGACTCGACCGAGTCTCTTGATGGTAAAGATTGATAGTTTGAAAATCCGCGCGCAATGTCATGGTGGCGCCAAGCAAGCCCTTAATATGGCGTCCCTTCCGGGTGTTGGCCGGACTCTTACTAGAGGGACTCTAGCTGTTGTGGTTCTTGGAAAATTCGAAGGAACGCAAAGGTAGACGCATGCGCACCTTTCACGAATTGACGTTCAATCGAATTTGATGCAGTATGAACACAATATAATACCCACCCTCGCATACTCCAGGAGGAGAATAAGGTTTTTTTTGGAATTATACCGAGACTAGTCCCCAGACGAAAAGAGTTTACCCACAACGCGGTAAGAGTCTGAAAACGGTATAAAGATTCCCAGTGGGATGAAACAACTCTAATCCATCAATTCGTTTTCTCTTAAGCTCATACGGCTATTCTGTGATAGAAAAAAATATTGTCTCTCTCGCTTTTACACAAAAGGAAGTAAGATCGGTTGATTCCAATTCCAATAAACAATTTATGAAATCATGCATTTAGATTGTGACTCAGAGACTACGGGTAACGAGGCTCTCTGTTATTGCTATTATCATGTACCTTTTCTCTAATCCCAATGGACTTAATAAGGAGTAATGGCGGTACCGCTAATACAGATAGGAGACGTTTCCACGAGGAGATTCTTGGTACGTGCCTGAGGATAACAATAATTGGAAATTATCGGGTTGACATTTTATCTATACTAGGAGTATAGCCAGGAGTAAATTGGACAAAAGGAAAGAGGAAGGTTCGACAATAATTATACGCATTTATGACGTACTGTCGATTTGTGAGAGAATCATAATGGCGACTGTTTTTATCGTTGGTTTAAGGTGTAATGGGGTAAAAAAAAAGTAATAAAATAAATATACAATATGTCGCTATATTGATTCTCTCTTATGATATCCACTAATATACTCAATGAATTTTGTACAATTTCATTTAATTAGCTTACGAAATTACAGGATAATTTAAAAGCGACGTGTTTTCACTAACGAGGTTCGTATTACAATCAGATAACTCGACAACATCGATGATACATCATTCAACTGCATATAAACATACAAAAAGATTTAATAATTAATAATAAATCGTAAACTTCGCCAACCAACAATATGCCCGCACAATATGATCGGCGCGATAAGAGCGGATAGCGAATCGCCGAGTCGCTTCTACGCTGGTGCACGATAAACGATTGATTGACTATTCTTAATTCGCATTATTATTATTATATTATTTAATCGATCTTATATAGCTCGTATAGTCAATCCTATCGTAAGCGTTGCGTCTTGCGAATTATACACGTCGCAACGTAATCTTTGCGAACGATGAAAATTCCTGTTCGCAGATCCACGTGAGAACGTTCCTTCTGGCAGGTTTTGCAATAATTCCTTTGTTACGCCTATGCTTTAAGAGAAATTAGAGGGATACACAGTATAAACGTATAATTGGAGACGTCAGATATTACTAGGTAACAGGACGATACGACATAGGTGAGATTGTAAATCTTGTATTACAGATAAAAGGATTTCATTGTTGTAAACAGTCGAGTATTAAGTGAGATATAAATCATGGGATGTGGATTTTATAGAATTGAATAATCGTTTTCGTGTCGTTTCATTAGTTCGAATTTAAATTTCCCGCCACATGACGTACCTTTCGTAGGTATACGATCGTTGCGTGCACGCTAGCGAATTAACGATTTACAGGTACGCGAGCGTGACGTATTAATGTTAATAAGATTAATTTATTATGATAAATTCTGACTGCAGAGCGGTGACTCGAATAGGCTGCATAAATTCCATGCGGCAGTGGACGATTTTGTTGTCCTTCCCTTTTTTATTCTAATGCGCATGCGTAAGTACTACGCAAGTCAGTGACATTATTTCTGACGGTTTCTTTGTGTCGCGACGTTATAACAAAAAAAAAGGATGACAGTGTACAGTTTACGTAATCAGCAGAATATCGTTCCTGGGCAGTTTAGAATGACGAAAGAACAAAAGGGAAATATTGAGAAAGATGGCGGACGCCATTGACATTGTTTTCATACTCCGTCACTATAAACTATCAGTCGCACGTGTTCCATTGTTTTAAAACGTAAATGGGAATTATTGCTTTTTGTTACATAACATCACTTTGAGAATTGGCATCCGATACGAATCAGATAACATTTTACCGTCCTTCGTAGCTCAATTCACCGTAGTTCTCTTCGTCTCTCCAATAATCCTTTTCGATATTTCTTAAAGAATACGGAACGAATAAATCATTATTCGTTCGTTCTTTCTTTTATTGCCGTACTCGACCTATGTATGGCTGATTGCAATTATTCATGTATGAATAGAATCGTCTTCTAGAATATGTAACTTTTGAATTATTCGCTGACATGAACAAGAGCACGCGCGCATGCGCACTCAAGCTCTATATAACGCTGATCAGAATTATTACGCGCGACAATATATGCAGTTAAACAATCGTCAGATCTAACGTGGTTTCATACAGCTACGATTTAAAGTTCGAAACGTATTAGGGGAATAGAAGCTTCATTCAAAAAGACACGTCGTATTTGAATGACGTTTTGAAGTTAGAAAGTTCGAAAGCGATTCCGTACGTAGGTTAAGTAAGTGTCTATTAAGGTTATCTTTAGGTTTTCTCTGGGACATTACAACGGGTAGAGACACACGCACAAAGGTCTAACAAGGTAAGACTATTTATAAAAATAATAAATTGTCTAATACATGTATAATAATCAATCCTGACTCCGGAGTGTTCTCGGTGTTGTTGATTTACGTGCAGAATCCATACGTATCGAAGGACTTGCAGTTCTCATTTGATTTCACCCATTCTCTTGTCATCCATCTTTTTTCCTTTTCGCCGTTTCTACATATCACTCGTCAATACACTTATTCACGTCACGAGAATCTAATTCTAAATGCTTCAAAAGACTTCACACGTAAAACTTTTGCTTTAACGTAACGGATAACGTCACTTTCATTATTCTCCCGGCAAATTCTGCCTACGCCTACGTACTTTTATTCTTTAAAATACTGTCTGTATCTTTGTTGATATGTCTCATTTTATTTCGAAATTCTCGATACCCATTCGTTCATTCATTTCTTTTCTTTTTCATTCATATCCACGCACGCGTATACGTTGAATCACACACAACAGGCATTCGCACTCACTCATATATCACTCATTAATTTTACTGGACACATGCCAGCAACTCATCGATTCTCACGCTTGCTTTATGTAATATACAATATATAATTTTTAGTAAAACTTATATTTGTATGCATGTATATATAATATATATATATATATATACAATATCAATTTATACGGTATATAATATATGCATATATATATATATATCGGTAAATGTATAATAAATTATCAATATCGTTAATTACTATTATTATTATTGTTATTCCGTATCATTAGAGACTATGCTGCGTTTCGTGTAATAGCTAATGATATGTATTCGTTTTTCATTTATATTTTCTCTTTTCCTCATCCTTTTTGCACTTTTATATTAGTTTGATACGATTCTAATGCTAAACGACGAGAAATGCGGCGCGCTAAAAAATAAAGTCACCCCCCTATATGCGAACGAGAAAAATTATGTGTATATACATATATATGTAAAGGGCATTTGAAAAGTTATTCTTGACCGTAACCGCATGGAACTTTATGAAATTTGATTTTCGAGATTTCCCCCTCTCCTCCGCCATCTCATTTTCCCTAAAGATCTACGCACTTTAATCCCTCTCTTACCAAAAGACAAAGGACCGTCTCACAACCTCCCTATTTTCAATTCGGCAAAGCTAATTATGTTGGCTAATCGTGGTGGTTTTTGAATTGCCCTCGGGACGTTTCCAAATGTAATTTCATAAATTGTTAATTTTACCCGAAGATATAACGTGGTAATTTTGATATTTTTGACGCGTTACTCTCATTCGTGTTCCCTCGTATTCGTTTTCTCGTCTAATGCAGTCTCGACCACGCAAGAGCGCCGACGTTTAATTGGATGCAGCCGGGGCTCGTCCTTGACAGTGTGCGAGCACTCTCGACGCGCTCGGTTTAAATTTAAATTAGTAAATTTGCGAGCTAATAAATTCGTTTGCATCCTCAACATTGCATATGCGTATCGTTTGCGGGATGAAGGTTTTTGCGCGAGCTAATACCATGTCCGCTGCTTTCTGTGTGTAGATTGTAAAGGAAAAAAGGTACTCAGGGCAGTCGATGCTTTTCATGTCTATACGATATAATAATATATCTATGTATAATACAATATATATATATATATATATATATATATATATATATATATTCGTTGCTGAACGTTTATTGAAATTTGAATTGTTAACAAGCTGCGTATAGATGCTGTATTAGGTATGATCGAATAATTCCGGTAGTAATTTTTAATGGACCTACGTTACATACGGTTACTGGAAAATTGCTTGAATTTTCTTTGCATTTATTAAATGACAATCTTTCAACGTGACAATTATAGATATTGATGTATAGTTTTATTATGAGGTTTCTTGACTTTTCTTCTTTGTCCTTGTCTCACTTCGTTTCGTCGCTTTTGAACTTTCGCGGCTTTAAGGAATCTCGCGACACTAGCGCCGCCAACGTAGACGGATCGATGCGCAACGCTACGACTCACGCTGTTACAATTAACAAGAATGAATTATCCCTTGTGCAAGTTTCTCCATTTTCATTATCTCATTCCCAGCTAAAGTTAGCGAGACTCTAATCAAGCTACTCGGCTAAGTAAGTTCGGACTTGACGTATATTTTCTTGGTTTATTTTTTTTTGTCCTTTTGCAATATTATACCTGGACTCTGTCGTGCTCGTAAAATTGTGAATAGGGAGACCGTATACGAGGAAAACAGAATTGGGTCAATTCTTATTTTTTTCTGTCGACAATGAAAAAAAAAAAACCGTTTTCCATTCTACGTACTAATACGTTTTTGAATTTTTATTTTAGAAAATGAAGGACGAACATTGGAAGCGAACCATGGCTCATTGTTCGTATGAGATATCCCTACACTCGTTTTTTCATTAGCTACGAAATGACGAGACTCGTAACGACCTGCGTTGTCGTCAAAGATAAAAAAGCCCAGATACACAGTAGCGATCCATGTCGCTCGAATTTACAAGTGAGGTAAAATTTGAATTTTAACCTAGAACAATGTGGACGGTCCTTTATCTTGCAGTGGGACATACACTCGACAGGCTGGAAACAAATCCCTGGACTCTGTCTTATGCAACGACGATAACAAACCTGATATCATTGCTAGTGGAACCAGCGCCATTTTCTCGTCCACGACTATTTTACGTATCTGGAGGCAGATGAAAAGAAAAAAGGTAAAAAAAAAAGAAAAATCTTAACTGTTCTCAAATGTACGCCTTCCTTATTACAAGAAACCGTGTAACGGCATTCTCTGTCTGTAGGTTACGACGGAGTGAAACAAAATGGGGATAAAAAGTGAATAAAAAACAAATTCTAAGGAGCAGTGGCGGCCAAGGCGCGAAATATGTTTACAATTGTATTTTCATCCGAGGCATCGCTTCTGGCAAGCTTCTTCCTGATAATGGAGCAAAACGTAAAGGACTATTCTCAGACTGAAATATTTTCGCGATCGTTTCGCGTTCCACGGCGCTTCCATTTATTCCGCAAAAGGTTACAGTGCGATTTCAGGTTCCCTTCCTCGCGCGGCGGTACTGATCGATCAAATCGCAAGGATTGGACGGGAGCGCGCTTAAAAAGCATCCAGAGCAAATAAAATTGAACCTGGACAAAACGTTTGAGTTATATATCGATCATACGTGGGAATAGAATTTGCATGGGGAATGATGAAGGTTTGCCAAGTGTTTTACGCGCTAACAAATATTACCCTAACATCCCCCCGTGTAGCTACCCCAAGAGATAGGTCGTACTATTTATGAAAACCGTGTACAATCTAGCAGGGGATGCATTTCGATGCCCGTAAGAATGTAAATTTACGATTGCAACGAATACGAAGCGAGTGCGCCTGCCATCTAGCGGATAAAAGCAAGACGTGGTATGGTAGCCATGTTGTAAACAGTTGTTGCCTGTAAAAAGAAAGGTAAAAAAGAAGAACTAAGTGAAGGGAAGAAAAATTGAGAAAAATATACAAAGCAAAGCGTAAAGATACGGATGCTGCACGAGAATAACGTAAAGCAGAAAAATATAAAGGGAAAGGGGGTGAAGGGTTTACGATACGAAAAAAAAAGTTTGGCTATGATCTTCATTTCCGGGGAAGAAAAAAAATTAAATGGCTGCTGCGGTCCCATTTGCGGCGGATACGCCGGTCGATTTTACGTGTCGCGCCCCTTTGGCTACGGCTCTTCGGTGCGAATCGAGTGTGCTGGGTTAATTAAGTTCAAAGTTTTATTGCGAGGAAACACCTTTCGGTGTTAAGGGTTTGTCAAGTCGTCATCCTCCGTCTACGATTTTACCGGCAACTAATTCGTCGGTTGTCATAGTCGTTTCTTGAGGATGTACCCTTCTTATATATGTATATTTTTTTTGTATAATATACCCATTATTTTTTATCCTTCAAGCCCCATTGAGTCTTATTAGAATTTTTTCTTTTTTTATCTTTTTTTTCATCCTATTTCCTTTTCTTCACTTAAATCCTATTTTTGCTTAAGATGCTACCCTACCACACCCGCGTTACCCTTACAGGCGATTCTTGATATGTATCGTTTTCAGCATGGCGTATTGCTCATATATATATATGTATACTTAAACTTATATTTATACACTTAACCCCGTCGGACTCTGGTACGTTGAATTTGAAAGAGACGTAATTTGGTTAATTGAATAGAAATTGCGAAATTGCAAAAAATTTATTAATTTTACTTAGTAAAGAAGTTAGATGGAAATTATTAGAAAGAAAATAAAAAATACGAAATTGTGTCCCTTTGAAATCGCTGAGGCTGAATGGGTTAAGTCTATATAATATATATATATATATATATATATATATATTCTCTTAGTCATAATATCAAATACTTTACTAGTACGTCACGGCATTTTAAAACACAATGTATATCCTATTAACGTTAAAATACTTTATACGATAACAGACGCACTTTTAATTGTAATCAATGAAAATTCATTAATAGTGAAGATACGATTGTTGCTTTGAAATCGCACGTATTGCGATACAATGAGAATTGAAGAGAATTTAATGACTATATAATGTATTGATGGAATCCAAGCTATCAAAGCTAACTGGTTTCTGGATTAAAGATTGACTTTAGGTACATGTTATTTTTCTTATCTAATCACACTTTATTTTTGTAGATACGATCTTCTCTTATTAGCCTTTTCATTGAGTAGCTAATCACATGCAGGAAACAAAATATTATTATCAGCTGAAAATGTCAAATAAACTTTTTGAAAATTAATTTCTTTCAGATTTCACGCTTTCTTATCATACATGATATGTAAATAATAAATGTTGGGTATCTCGATGAGACCTAATCGCGTGAAAATTGAATAATTAATTAAGGTATTCCCAACAGTCTAAAGCAAGAAATGCCGCGCGAGGCTTTTACGTATGAATAAATTGATTCGTTATCAAAGCTAGATAGGATAACTTGGATCGATAAGGATTCTTACGTAGAAGACTATCTTATTAATCTCGGCGATTATCCTGATTGTGAACCAGCAGCGATTAAATTGATTTGCCATCGATGTTTTTGTGTACTAAGATAAAATTTTCACTCGCAGTTAATATTTTTTCCAAATACTTATTCCGATGAAACTCAAATTTGTCGTTTGACACTTTGTGTAATTTAGTCTGGGGATCCTATCGGGAAGTAGTGGGACTGTTTATGAAAATTGTAAATGAAAAGAAAGATCCTGCATAGTAGTAGCAAAATATCTGATATTATCCCGATTAAATTCTCGTAATATATTATAATCGACATCAATCATCCCTCTGATAATTGTCGATGAGCTTTAATAAGATTCTCACTTGGATAAAAAAAAAAGATACCTAATTTAACGTCTAATAAAATATTGCCAAACAAAATTTTCATTTTTAATTTTTACTCCAAAGCTAAGAAAGAACGAGTATCGCGTCGGCGGATATTTTTCACTCAATTATCCAATATCCGGTTTCGTTTCCCCGTGCACGGGGATTCATTAAAAATGCAAAGTGCAAGATAAGCCAAGATTGCGAAACGAGGTTCTCGAGCCAGCCAAGAAATTCGCAATTGTTGCCCATGGCTTTGGCTTCTTTAATAAACCAGTGACTCCTTCGAGACCCCTGGGACACGTCTTGGCATTGTGAACAGAGTTACCATTCTTTTTGTTATCGTTACATCCTCCCTTGCTCGGTTCTCTCACTACCGTTAAACTTCCGGTAAATGGCCGAACAGAGCTGGCGAGATCCAATATGAGAAAATTCCGCAAGGAACCACGCAAGCCTCTGCAATCCTCAAAGAAAGTTTCATTAGTTACGATAAACTTTGCGTTTATTGTGCTTTCGCGTGTCTCACGCCGCCGCCATAGGCGCCACGTGTTTCGCTCCGTTGTGAACCAGCACTGTGCACTGTGAGCGCGACAGAAGTAATCATAGAACCAGAAAAAGTGTATGTTGATTAAAAATTTTTGCGAACGCAACAAAAAAGAAGTTTGACTTCGATCTTTAGATATTGCAAAAAAAAAGCTAATTTTTTTTTTTTTTCGATCCTCGTGAGAATTGCTAATAATAACAATGTGGCAATAATAATAAGAATATACAATAATTACAGTGGGATCATAGATATCCTGTGTCTCTCTTAATTCTTTATGATATGTGAATTCACCTTAAGGACTAAAAAAAAAATTTTGAACCCCGTACAAAAAATGTGGGGCTCACGCATCAGCACGCATGACGCTCTTGCACACTTTGTTCGTAACATCTTTGGTTTCACTCGTACCGCGTATTTAGATAGATTGTCGAACTCGAAGATCGTCGTTACGCTAAACCATTCCCGTTTGACGTAATACCGTGTGTCTCTTTTGTCAAATCAAATGATTGCACTGCAATCGATATCGACCTTAGGAATAAAAATTTGCAATGCACTCAGGTGTATATATTTTTATATATAAATTCACATACTTTCATTGGACTGTCTCTTCTATTCGTTCACCGAGTATATTCGCCGTGTTACTTATTTATAATAATAATAAGCAATGCATAAGTGGCATCTAATACTATGGAGTGTGACTTTTCCTATAAATTGTATACCTTTAGAAAGAACAATTAAATTCATATCCCCTAGTATAGGTTATACCGAATATCTCCCATAGACACTGTGGCATTAACGAATATTCGACAAATGACAGCGAGACGATTGAATGACATTGCGTCAAAGGAATTTCTAAGGAGACCATAAATAATAAGATAGTCCTGCTATGCTTCGCACTATAAAACTGTAGTAATCTAATTGATAAGCCGAGTCGAATAATTAAAGGATAACGTACTCCCGCGGGAAGTATTAAAATAGAAGTTTTCTTGCAATCGGGAAAAGAGAATTATCTTGGTATATAAAGAAGAGAAATTAAAAAAAAAATTTTTTAGGTAAATATATGTATAAGATTATTGATCGAGAAAGTATATGTCTTATGGTTAGTAACGTTGTATATTTTAACCTTTGATATTTTCATTGACAGGTCATACGTTCATTTTGGAAGGGATCGCAGAGTTTTGAAGGATACGAGATGAGCGATATACGGAAGACCTTGAATTTTCTTTAAAAAGAGAAATGGACCAAGAGAAGGTAAAAAAAGAGAAAAATATAAAGAAAGTCAAATATTTATGAGTCGAGTCTATCGAATGAATGTACCCGATGCAAAGATCACAGGGTATGGATAATATATCTATATATGCTTAATGTTTCCTCTTTCATTCCTTTACAGAACTTTTTACTCGACGTCTTCGAGAAAATAAATTTGTCAGGAGACAATTTCATTTCTGGCCGGTCTGAAGAACTCAGGATACCGCGCACCCGGGCAAGCACGCTTTTATCTGGGTTCCGAGGCATGCTTTGGATGCAGAACTCAAAAGAAATGGCCGTCAAGAAAATTCAATTAACGAAATACACGAAGGCCATACCCCACATCGTGGGACATTCGAAGGCGTGAAAACAGTATCGAACAACGTGACGTTAGTCGAAAGTGAAGTTAGGGATGAGAATTAGTGAAACGAAATTAGAGGATACAGAGATCAAAGTTTACTCAACGCGTAATCAGATAATGAGGTTATCCCAGGGCTGATAACGATTCGTCCATGTTGAATTCCTATTTGCGGAATTATTCAATTAACAGCTGACTAGGAGGGTCGGTGGGCCAACACTTTCGTTTAGCCGAGTGGCAGTTCGTGAGAGCTCGGGTACTTTCGTGCCATTAATTAAGGAAGGTACTTGTCCACTGGTGTTTTCTACCCTTAGTCTCTTTACACTGTTAAGGATGGGCATGGGTGGTGGTTGTCTTTCTTTCCTACCCCCGCACACTCTTCTGACATGACTACCTCACTTCTGTACAGCCTCCAACCATCCCTCAGCCGAATTCCCAGCTGATTAGCTTGCAGCTTCCACCCACCTATCAACCCCTATCCCTTTCTAGGCCGCTGCACTCTAACCCAACCCAACCTAACCTACCCCAAAGCACCGGTCGAATTACCAACGAAAAACAGCACGCGACCTGCCTGCACTTTAATCCCTTCCATCGGGTTGGTGAAAGTGAGTTTCTTGACGCGTGGTTTCGCTGAGAGCTTTCGAGAGGGTTGCTACCCTTTCATCCTGTTTGCCAAGCGAATACGTTTGGCAAAAGTCTTTCGAGATGTCGCATGCAAACTACAAGGTTGTAACAGTTGGTAACTCCTTGCCTGGTCAAAGTGCCTGAAAGGGGATGATTTTCAAATTAATCAACAACCCTGTTTCTAGCTTCAAGCCCAGATCAAAAATTTCTCTTGGTTATACAATTTTTTTCATTAACCGACGTTACCCGGTGCATCTGGAGTAAACGAGACTCGTACAGTACTTGCTTATGAGGGTGGAAAATGAATTAGAGTATTCTGGAGCTTTGGGGGTTGAAATTGTATTTCCGGCTGTGGCTGAGAATAATATTTAAGAGGAAAATGTACTGTTTAAATATTATCAGCATGGATAGCAGAGTCTAGTGTATTATTGATATTTTTCATAAATTTCCTACGTTTGTATTTACCGGTAAGCTTTTAAAGGCGCTTGGACCTTCCACAAGTAAACTCGAGTATTCAATTGATGCATTAGGTAAAGTTTCGTAAAAGCTGGAAAAAGCTTGGAGGAGTTCTTTATAATACATGGAAATCAGCCCTGACGTATTTATATCGACTTATTGAATTTCCTTTTCTGCTTACATTTTCCATCGAGCATTTATTCTTGTGCAAACTTTCGAAACGAGTGAACTCAGCGATATCTCACGGTGATACCGTGGACGTTTTAATGACTTCGGACTGACTTTGTTTTACTTTGAATAATTTGTGCTCTCCTGTCTCAGCGAATTCCTCGATAATGTTTCCATTTGGAGATTCCTTGTACCTTTCGCAGTCAGATGGGTTAGCAATACGTTTCTGTAATCTTCAGCAATACTTTATACGTCTTACCAAGCAGATGCGAATTTACCTTAGAAATATGAAGAATCATTTCTTTAGTCTGATTTACTTTTCAGATATTCATCGAGAGGGATCGAGGGTGGCTGATTAAAATTTTTATAAGTATAATGGCACGTTGCGTGACCGCCAGACTTGCCACCCTAAGGAGGATCGAGAAATAAATATGCATATCGACCCTGATGAGAAACCAACAAAAAAAAACGAAAAGGCCAATAGAAGAGAAAGTAACGCAAGGAGTAAAGGCAAGAGCGTGTCAGACTTACGTTCAGGGGTTGAACGGCCGGCATTTCGTGATCCAGCCAGGGGTTGTCTGGTAGGTAAAGGAGAATTTTCTTTAAGGGTGCCCGGGTATATCCTATCCTACAGGTATATAAAATCAGTAACCAGGAGTAGCAAACATGTAAGACTGACACAGAGCAAAGATAGTGGATGAAAAAAAAGAAGAATAAGAATCCCTTTGATAAAATCTGTGGATCGCGAGCCAAGGGGTAATGGATCTTTCGGACGCGATAAATTATCTGCCGGCTGAAATTCCTCGCGGATGCCCACCAGGTATCTCTAGGGGGTAGATGGGTAGCGGCTGCTTGGGTATTAAATCGGCGCGACACGCCCCTGCAAAAAGAAGTCGCTACGTGTATTCTCGATAAGGGAAACGATTTATTCGGTCTAAAAATTTCAATCCGGATTTACCCGTCTGATCCGCCATATTTAACTGAATTAGCTAACAATTGTTTTTTTAGGCTGGACTGGACCGAGTACACCCTGTGAACTGGTAAGGGTGCTTTTTTTTTTAAGGATGGAACCTCATGCAACGTGGCGAAACGTCTCTAAAATTTTACAAACGAATTCAAACGGGGGTGCGGTCTTTGACGAGTGGCTCGCGTGTCCTTGCTATCTGATAAGAATTATTCTTGTCTCGCTACTTAACTAATTTGCTGTTTCGCAGGTATTTCCAAAAACACCCAGGCGCTCGTCTCTACGTGGATTTGAAAATTTTTACGAAAATTTATCCACCGGCAGCTGTTTAATTTCACATACAGAGATTGACATGGAAATTAAGTGGAAGAGTCTAGTGGCTGTTATGAAGTATACTTTTAAAAAAAATATATATATAAAAAATCCAATCCCTTCAGTCAGTGGATACCAATTCTGCCGTAGATTCGTGCTCTCATTTTTTCTCTTTCTATTGTAGCCGAAAATCGTCGATATTTTCAAATAGATGTCAACGAGCGTGACAAGTGTTGGGGCAAAAAAATTGAAATGACTCCAGTGACGTTTGCGGTACAAGAGGAAAGCAAAAAACCAAAAGCCCAGCAAGAAAAAGTAAACGAGGGAGAAAAAATCGAAAGATCGATGGAAAAATGAATTTTCACAGAAACGGATAAGCGACGTTACGAGGGCTCGTTTAAAATTTGAGTGCGGGTCGTCGCGAGACATTCGTTCGAATAACTGCGTGACCAATTGATTGCAGCGAAAGGGCGAGGGGGCTGCCCATTTTTTTTTATACCCCTTGAAAACCGCACATTTTGTTCGCTCGTTACCAAAGCAATCGGCTGTGATTTATTGGTAGTGCAAATTTTTTTTTTTTTTCTTATCATTTTTTTCCACCCCGACGCCGAACACAGGGATGTGGAAAAGGATAAAAATGTATAAAGGGTTCCGATAGCACTTTAACGTTGGCACGTCGAAGTTAAGCCAATCCTGTTGGATCGCATTAATGTACAACGCCAATAGAAAAGAGGGTGAGAGGGTGGGAATCGGTTCGATTGGTACGATCGAAGGTAAAATAAAGCCGCTAAAAAAATTTGGAGAGAGACAATTTGCGAGGGGATGAAAAGTATAAGCGAAAGATAAAAAATTTCGGAATATTTGGTCAAAAGGTCGCCATTTTAATTTAACGTCAAACCCGATCGGATACTATTCGTAATCATAGCTCGTTGGTTAATTTTCGGTATCCCGGGAAATCGCGACCTCATACAATATTCATTCGCCTTTTTCCGGCTAACGAGCCACCTTGCTATCACGCGCCGCGTCCGGCCTCCTACGAAAAATGCACGTATCCATCTTGAGCGAGCGTCCTCGTGCTTCTCCAGCATTACGTTCGCCCACGTTCTAACCTCCCATAGAATATCAGGAAAAGTTTTGAAAAAGGCTTTGACTTCCGGACGTTTATTAGCCAAGTTTTCCCATAGCAGTCTATACTGCTATAGTCGGTATGTGGAAAATAAAAAAAACACCTAACGCCCTTAGAGGCAGCCATAAGGGAAACTCTAGTCCAGATGGACGATCATGTCGAAGATTTACGAATAGGAGAAAAAGACGTACCTAGTCGGACAGACATAAAAGGTGCGTCAGCATGACTCTTCGAAGACGTCAGCAAGACGTCTGTTTGTAAAAATTGGTAATTAAATTTAAGAAAGCTATTTGTATGATTCATTCTATTTTTTAGTAATGCTGGCAAATCCACAAGCACTCAGGTTACGTGTATTGGAGTCTGATGTGTACACTCAGAATGGAGAATTGCGAGAAACTTGAGATCAACACGTTCCCCATCGTAACTACTGATGGATCTAGTTGTATGGATGCTGGAGAAACTGTAGGAGGATCGTGGGAACTCGTCTGACTAGATTCTGTTATTTCTACTTGCTTCGTGTATCATTGTATAAGTTTATAACGGGTATAGTGGTATAGGTGGCATATTCGTCAGACCTATTACATTACATGACTTTACCGCGGGAAATTCAAACCTTCCTTAATCTATTTCCCCGAAAGCTCTTAGTCGTTATTTAATCGCAACTTTATGTAATATTAATTTGCCTAATGCGCTCTTTGAAATTTAAACACGTAAGATCGGATTTTACCTGGTACAAAAAAAAAACTTTAAGGATAACTAACCCGTTTACCTGTTTATCAGAAAACCAGTCAGAAGTTATCGTATCTGACACTATAGAGAATTTGTACGATTTTATACATGAAATTGTCGTACTCATTTAATGCAGATACAAAATCAGTTCATAAATCACACAATGAACAAATTGTACATACGATAAATTTTGTTTTCATAGAAAATAAGTGATAACGACATTTCTTGTAAGATGACTGAATTCATATATAATTCCTAAGAATAAATAAACTCTGTAAGGAACCATACTGATTGAATACGATTACCATACTTTACAATGTCCTCGATCCGTGTTATCAATAACAAAATTCGCGTGCTCTCTATACTAACACGTATATCTGAAGTATATAATAATACTCGATAAAATTTTATCACAAATTTTGATATGTATCGTTTTCCCCTCCCCGTGCACTTAACGATAAATTATTTCTAGTTCGAGCGCGAGTACCTGGTTAATCTATTAAAATACCCAATCATAAGAGCATATATAAATAAGCAACTGTCAATCGTAGTATTAAAATCTCGATTAAGTCTCCAACGCATTAGAGTCCCGAGGATCTTCGAATTCGACAATGTAAATTGATTCTGGCGAGTTTCGGAGACCATCGCAGAGAGGGCGCCACGCGACTTATGACGAGTATCATTAATATAGTATAATATATTTCTTTCGTAAATTCTTCTTCTTTAAAACAATATTAAAATAGTACAACCGCTCGTGTAAGACGACAATTGAGCCACGCAAGCCGTAGAGACAAAACGCGCCTGCCTTCTCTCTCGTCCACCACAAACCCTGATATTTAAAATACCCCTTTTCGCGCCTTTCTCCTACATCGCCGTTACATACAGAAAAGATATACCAGATATACAGTGTCGAGATACCATCCTAACCTCTTCCGTATAACATTATGCATACAGTACTCTAGCAGTCTTCGTACGTTGTGCATCACAGACGAGTTTTTTTTTTCTTCAACTTCATCACCTTCATCCTCTCTTACATATTTCTTAACGTTTTAGCCTAGCAGTTCGTCTACGCCTACGCAATGGACTACAGGATGCAAAATGGGCTAAAGGAAGTTTATCCGTGCTTCGTCTATCGTCGTCCCTCTGAAAGATAACCGATATCTTTTATCATCGATATTAATTTTTGTCCTTCAATTTTTCCTGATGGTACCAGTGCCAAAATATCACTTGATCTTCTTATCAAATTGATTGAATAAACACGGAACTATTCTCGAGAGAAGAATTGATATGACTATGCCGGAAGTCTCTCCATATAAAACCGTGATAATTATTATTCGTGTGGAGCATTGGGTCTAGTATGGTTAAAATGGTTTTCATTTTTTTTTTTGTTCCAGCTATCCCAATTACTACAGTACGCAACTACTCGTCTTTCGATGCGGAAGGATGATTTCTAACGAGGCGACATCGTCACGGCACGCGACTCTGCGATGGTCCGTCTTACTATAATAGCTTAACGATCAATATAACAACTTCCAATGTGGATTATAAAAATATTAAATCTTTGCAATTTAACTATTAACCTATCATTATAGTACGTTTATAAACGGACCAATGTGATCCATGCGAACGCGGGACCGGGAGAGACTCGTGTTCACCCCTATTCCTCAACGCAGACCCGCATCCCCTATTTGGCCGGCGTTACTGGTGTATTTTTCATGTATGTATATATAAGTGTATACTCGTCCTCTGAATGTGTATTTGATATGTTAAAGTTTCAATAAGGATCCATACTGGCACACGTGAACCACAGGAAGTCACGGCTCATCGGTTCACAATTGTCCCATCATCCAGAAAAATATACCAAGACCAGACTTATACCGCGATCTAATGGGACCCATCGAATCATTTAATTTCACATGTAAATAATGTGTATAATTAGATAATTCAGGTACCAGCAGAACGAGTCTGTAGGATATATTCGCTTCAGGACACCCTTGCACTAGGATACGTTCGCATTAGGATACGTGCGTCAGGAGAGGTGCCAATTGTGAGACTCCTAGTTGGTACCAGGTACTTCTAATTGAAGCCGTGACCGCCAGGTGGCCGAAGATTATACCGGAAGAGACCTACTCCTCGGGCCATCCCAGATCTTCGCCCACGAGCTCGTAGAACCTTTGATTGTGCTCGTTGAAGAATCTACGCAACTTCGTCACCACGACAGGACTGACGCGTGGATGTCGTCGACCTTTGCTCTCGCGAAGACACTTGTCCGTAGTGTCGTTACGAAGACAATAGAAGCCCTTGGTGTGATTGAAGTAGAAATTGTGACGGCCAATCCGTGGCTCGAGACCAAGGAAGCTCTCGATCCTCCGTAGCTGCGGTACCGGATCCTCGATTAACTGATCGCCGTTCACCACGAGTATTTGATTCCGATTGAAGACCTCCAGCCAGCGATGCATATACGTATGATAGAGACTAATGGCGACCGGTCTGTAAGATTCGTTTATCGAGCCGTCGGTTCGCATAACGAGCTCCTCGAAGCTGCGACCTGGAACTGTCGAACGTGGTGTCGCTAAACTCGCTGATGCAGAGGATGCCGTCGCTGCGTGGGTCCTTAGCTGCGTGTAGTCCGAGATCGTTCTGGTGACTGGTTCTCGTACGATCAGCAGCAACTTCACGCTCGAGTTCATTGCACGTATCCGTTCTGGTACCTCGTTAGCGAAAAGACATATTTATAAATTTTTTGTTGACCAAATTTACATTGCATTATCAGAACTTCAACTATCTCCGTATATCGATGACGCTACGTTCAATCGATTGACTGTTCCATTTTAACTTAACTATCTGACCTAATTTTAATCTATGCTCGAAAGAATTTTAATAATTAATTTTAATTAATCTCTATTCCAGAAATACGCATAAGGACTCACTTCAGGTGTCACAAAGTAACTCGGACTCTTCTCAATAGTGATTTGACCTTTGAACGAGTACGGCATCTTCCGTCTGTACCATTCCAGTCCCTTGCTGTAATTGTCATCTCTGTCAAAGAAGTGTACTTCGCCAGCAGCCTTCTGTATCTGCGGATGCAGGAAGAGCATCTCTAGCAAAGCCCGCGTGCCGCATTTCCTCACGCCGATTATAATGGCCTGAGGTAGGTGTCTGCTGGTGCGCGGAAAGTGGACCTTGTTCGAGAAGAGTAGAGGCGGCGTGGCACGAACCCTCGACACCAATTCCACGGTACGAGCCTCCACGCCGGATGCCGCATGTAGACTGTAGACAGCGCTGTCGTAGAGAACGTGAAACGTCAGGAACAGGGAGACCAGGGCGACCGATAAGAAAGCAGCAGCCATTTTGGGTCGTGATATTCCAACCACCAGGATACAATCCGATGTGTCGCCCTCGGCCGGCCTCATAGCAGAGCGGGGCATCCACCTGTGAAATTGCACAGAAACAAAAAAAAAAAGAAGACATAACTAAATAACCATCTAGACGAAATGGAAGCCGATTCGACTTCCCAGGTCAACTCACACTACAAGTCAAATTATCAGCTATCCTGGAATCCCAGAAACAGTCCTTGTTACGCCTACTTGTTATCCCCGTACACAACGGGTGTATACGTAAATTCGTACGATCATACATTATTCCTCGTGTAGTACTACGTGGCTCAAGTTCGAAGTTTCAATTTACGTAAGGTATGAACATAGGCGTAAATCGATCGTTTGGCTCAGCTCCATACGTCCATCCGTATATCTACATATATACACATATATATCCAGTTAACAATTTAAACACCGCGTGAGACAGTTCTTAATCGCACATCAACAACGTCATTGTTATTCACTGACTTCATTCGGGACTCGTTAATATCACGTGAGGGCAACGGCTAGCGTGCACGAGGTCTGACTCCACGTCATTCTATCCAGTATCTACGCTGGTAATGCTACAGAGTGTGGCAAGGGTATTATGTACCTATCTGCGAAACGTTAATAGGAATACTCGAGAGTAGCTACTAACTGTACTGGCTCTGGCTTGGCTAGCTTCAACCTGTAGGCTGGCGTCTATCAACTTTTACGAGCTACGAGTTGCACCACGAGTTGCATCGTGCTTCTGCACTTCCTGTGCCCGGACATCTTACACCACGCGAGACTTTTGCCCGCGTTGCTCCTGGAAGAACGATAACTCAGCCCGCATGTAGAAACCTCCCAGTCCTGAGATAAGACAATCCTCACGGAAGACGATCCCGCGGACGATCTTCGCCGGCGATCTACGCTCTCCTCAGCGAATTCTAACCTAAGAGATAACACGTTGGTGGTTGGGATATACTTGAGCAATTTTTTATCTTTTTCTTTTCTTTAACAATACTCTCGTGCCTTACGACTCTCCTTCGCGATAGCGAGGTTAGGTTACGTTTGCTTTATACATGGGCGCCAACGGTATTTTTGGGGCTGAATATCTTTTGAATAATTCCAAATGCTTATGCGGTCTTTGAAAAGGCTTTGCCTCGATTTTTACGGAAAAATGTAATTCCCAATCGGGTGCATCTAGCGTCCTACTGGAATGATACATCTTGTTCGGGGGTATTGAGTGGGTTCGCGAGTTTATATACGTATAGTAGAGGGGGCTATGTAGGAACGTTCTGGAATGACATATATGTAGTGTATAGGGGGTGCCAGAAGCGTATACCCAGGGTATTGGTTGCAGCTCGTTCGTGACCGGGCGCCATGTCTCCCACCGTGTTAAAATTGAAGACCTTATCTCGCAAACTAGTTCAATTAGGGAGCTCTGCGCGGAAAGCAACGATTTTACCCTCACGACGCTTCCACAGAAACTTTAATTAGTTAATTATACGTACCGCTGGTCGAGGTTTGATTAGCGTGAAGTGTGGCGTGGCACGGAATAATCAAAACAATCGGGCATTACGGCCAGTTAGCTTACTTCCTGGATACATATGTATATAATATATATGTATGTATGTATATTGAGACGCTAGTTACTTCAGTGTATGTATAAAAGTATATAGGATTCTTCATTTGTCATATCGAATCGGAAAATCATGGAAAGCTTTCCTCTTCCTTAAGCAGTAACACGTGGAAGCGTCTATCTGGCTGCTTTCGATGATTTATCACAGACGCCATAGTGATTAACGAGACCCGGTTCGTTACCGAATAAAAATATTATGAACGGCACTACCTCACGAAAAGGCTAGTACCCTATCGTTATGTAGCACTTCACTGACACCTACCACCTTTACAGGTTGCACTTATTCGTTATCCGAACGCGGTAGGATCATTGAGAAATTCATTGAATGACACTCACAAGACATCTATGGGGGATTGGGGAGACCACTCTCGACGAGGCCGCGCCTTGCTGGGCATCTGCGATGTTTTGGACGTTCACATTCTTTGCGAGAATCCTGAAAGCAGACAAAATATGCCACGGTCATTACATGTAAGTATCGTGCGAATGATAATTTAAAAGATCAATTATTCACTGGCTCATTCGATCCAACCAGTGTGGCAGCCATTTTGTGTGATTTTCTCAAAATTCATTATTCATAAGATCGACACACTTGTCCCACTTCCTCTTTATGTGTCAATAACAAGAAATATATTGACCAATGGGATACAGTTTGTAGGCAGTCGTTCCCCGTGCGTTAATCGATCATCCAAATCGTTTAGAAATGTCACAGAAAGAGTAAGTGGAAAAGGACTTTTTCACAGGAAAGAAGCTTGACCAATTCCACGTTTAACAGTTCATATTTCCCGCCTAGTATCGCCGTGGGCGTTGTTCCAGTACAAGTTTCAAATACGCTCGATTCACTCCTACCGCTAGGTTCACGGCGTAGCGCGTAGCGATAGTATCGAATTATCGATCTAGTGACCATTCTGGTTTGGCAGTCATTTTCGAGCCAGTTGGATAAATCCTGTAAATATGTAAACGTGTACACAGCCGAATAAGGATAAGTGAAACCCTTGTGGTCTTTCCGGGAGATTTAAGGCTCAACGAAGCGTCTGTTATTCTTTTTCGTTTTTCAAATAATTCCGCCGTCCCGTAACCATTCCCGTCCGGCTACACTCTAACCTCTTTAAAAGGCACTATGATATTTTTATCTAGAGGTGCTTGAGAAACGTCGGGAGCTTGCAGGGGCATGGAATAACAAGGACGCTCGAGGATCGATATATCGAGTGGCTTTAATGATGCACAAGAGGAACAAGCCGGGCCGATCGTTCCGGATCTTCCGGCGTCTCTCGGCCGCTTGCATAGTCATCAGGTTAGTAATTCGAAGCCTCGCCACTCTCTTCCGCTTGATAGTAGATATCGTAGCTTCTATCTATCATCAATTAATATTATGAACCTTATTGGAGCTTATGAGAAACTAGGAGTACGTACTTATATATCTATATAACACGGTATATGTTTTACCAGGTTTACTTGAGTCATACTGTTTACTACTCTACTTATGTATGTCATAAGTACTGCTCTGTGCTAACAAGATTGCGTATGGCTTCGTATACGATACAGACGCATATAAAATATTATCCGGCTCAATCACTCATATCTGTCGGCAATGATAACAACTAAAACAAATTCTAACAATTATTCAATTGTCGAAATAAGTGTTCATTGGTAAGTGAATAATTTAATTATCGAATCGCAGAATGGGGTTATGCTTTGAGATATTGATATTTCCTATGTCTACAGTGAGTGCGAGAGAGACGGACTTATGCGTACTTACGTGCGTAAGAGAAGGACATACATAACGTAAGCGCAATTTTCTCCATGGGTTCACTTAACCGTATCGTTTTTGTTATCTGTGCGACTACTGGCAAATTCGAGGTGGAGCAGCCGTATACCTATAGAATACCTCCCTGTTGGTGGCCCAGATAAAAATGACTTTATTCGCCCTTACAAATGAGGGTTATCGATCTACCTGAAGTGTCGCTCATTGAACTGACCGCGGAAGGGCCAATATACGTGATAATACCGGATAGACAAACAACATGTCAGTTGTTATTTATGATTCTCACTGAAACGTAGACAGAAGCTCGTAAAGCGATAACTCTCTGTTTGATTCTATACCTGAGAAGGAGAGATCGAAAAAAGCGTTCGAATGAGATAGAACGAGAAAAATGAGAAAGTTAAAGAGGAGAAAGCCGTTAGAACGTATTGGCAATTCGTTCCCGATTGGCGGACGTTTAAAAATGTTTTCCTATTACGTTGGAAAAAGAATCTTGCTAAGGAGAACCTTGCTGGAGGTTAGGTTAGGTTAGATCGAGTAAGTACAATCCGTATTTTCAGTATTTAATAGTGATCGAGTGAACGACAGCTTTTGGTCAGATTCAATTTACTTTTATTCCTTTCTTTCGTATTGGAAATCCCTACCCCCCACCGTCCTCCTCGCCTATTTCCACCCTTTGACTTTTTTTCACCATTATCACGATATTGTATAACCGAAAGCCTTTTTCGATTAGAAATTCCGAAGTACAATGAAATGGCGGGCTATTCAAAATATAATCAGCACTAAATGAATTATACGTAATGGACGTCGTATGAAATAGACGTGTGTCTCTGTATCGAGCGGCTCATGTAATAAAAACGTGAAAATTGTATTTTTAACATAAAAATTTATTATTAATGCTTGCAGACCCACATACGATTCTACGATACAATTTATTATGCCTGCATCCTTGCCACCACAGGGAGGAAGGTGTATGTGCTCTATTGATTTCTTCACGGGCGTAATAATCTGCTCCAGTACACTAAAGGCAAGTTCACATTAAAATAAGTTAAGCGTTTCGATCGATCGAATATGTCACTCTCTAATTAATTTTTCTTTTTAGGACACCTTTTAGAAACCTACTAGAACATTTGTCTAGTGTAGGTCATTGTCAAGAATAATGCCAGGAATTCTGTTGTGTCTCTGGGACATAGAATTGCATGACTACAGTCACTGATGGCACCATATATTATTATTATTATTATTATTATTGGTGACAATTTATACTGATATAATTTATCTACCTACGTCATTACCTAGTACAATTGTAGACTGACGCTTTTCTTGGTTTATTTTTACTAGGAGCCAGCATTGATACGCCAGCTCCAGAGTTGCCATTCCAACTGTATTCATTAATCGGCTGCATAGAGGGTTGCCGTACACGTGGAATGGATGGTGTAGTAATAGTAGAGCAGTGGTAGTAAGAGTAAAGGACGCTGACGCTGACGCCGACGTCGACGTCGACGCGTCTGCGCCGTCAGTACGGGCACTGAGTCAAGGTCTTGCCTGCTTGCCAACGATCGACCTGACCTCGCTCTTCTCCTTAAAACTCACACGAACTCGTCTGCGACCCTTTCTGTCTCTTTCTCTATATATATTCTCTCTCCATTGCCATCCACCTAAAGAAAGACAGAGAGGGAGATATCGGAGGACACAGAGGACCAACGAGAATGTACATAGAGAATACGTATGAAAAAAGCATCTACGTGCTGAGATTTCTCTAGGTATAATCAGGACATATATATACATATATATGTTTTTACATATACGTAAAACGGATAGATATTTATTCAATGCATTTCTCAGTGCTTGTCATTCCAATGATAACCATCTAGTGCTCCAGCTGGATATCCTACAAAATGGTCATGATGTTTTCTAGGTTCAGAGAGATATATTATTAACGTTATTCTATCGTGTTTTCATTGCATTATATATATGCATATGGAAATGCACCCTTAAATTTGTACACTCGTGGAACGGTTTACAATTATATTAATATTTTGTCTGTATTTCCTTGTATTTTCATGTGTATCAGCGACGTGGGAATCTAACAGAAATTAGGGCTGATATTTATTTAACGAATTATCAGACGACTACTAGTACCGGCTCTTTACTCTGTGCGTATAGTGTAGATCTTTTGATTTGTTTTATTCATACCGGCAAAGAGTCTCGTGGTGATTCTAATTGTAAATACGTATAGATATATTAAGATGGATTTATAGTAATTTTTTAAAAATTTTATTTACCACGCGTCATTTTGCAAATTTTTTACTGTCTCGCGCATCGTGCATCTATGCCGTTATTCTCGTTTCTCCTGCATAGGTTGATGGAATGTAAATAAAAACTATTTAAAATTATGTCGACCCGGTCGCCATACTCTTTGTTGCACTAGAGAGCTTAATGGATTTTTCGAACCCCATGGCGTAGCTAACCACGAGCTTTACTACCCTCTTACATGGATCTGAATAATTTAATGAGCAATTTGCACCCTCACTCCGTGGTAGAGCGTGTGTTATCAGTCTGTCTGATAAGGAAATGATTTTCGAAAGGGTCCATGCACTTTGAGACGCGGCATACATGCATCTGGATAAGCGTGTAGAAATTTGTTGCAATTTTCATTTAAGTATTCTTTCCCTCGATGGAATTTTGCTGATTGTGTCTCTTCCGTTAATTTATAAACTGCAAGGCTTCTTGGTGGAGATGTTTAAAGTATTTTATGAAACAAGGACATATTCTTGGATCTTGTATACTGTGATCTTAACATCCTTCGGTTATGCACCATTACTTTTTATTAGTTTAATAAACGCTTGTAACAACAGTGCTTCTGCCTTCCCTTAAATAAAAGTGGATATGAAATAGTAAGATTTGTGACGCAAGTAAGATCAAAGATCAATCTTGAATGGAGATGAGGATATCAAAGAGAGCCTAATGTATTACTGGTCACGTATCAAAAACTTGATGTCAGGATATAGGAAATTTCGATGCTTCCTCCGATCTTTAGGCGAATTGAATAAAGTTAGTATTGTTGTTTTTGCAAAATTTCAGCACGCAATAATAACCCGGTAATTAATTAGCTCAACAATAGTGGCTCTATTATGATGACTACAAAGAGAATCTAGGTCATTTTATCTAATGTTCCATGTATCTAACCTTACTTTATTTTTGAAAGAAACAAAATTTTTTTTATAAAAATTAGAATTTGCTTTTAGTGTAAAATAAGGAGTTATCGTTCCAGCTTGATTAACATATTTTTTGTCATTTTTTCCTTTCAATCTTTTTCTCGATTTCTCGACACACAAGATACGACTATTCTTATTAAATGGTCGACGAGCATTCTCACCTTTCCGGACGTAACGCAGAACCTGTCGCGTTTAGAGAACAATGGCGGCACGACGGCAGCACCCGGAAAACGATAAGCTCGACTGGGTCCGGGTTTGCTTAATGGATATTAATTTATCGCCAAGAAGTAATTAAAAGTCTTCCATTGTGTTGCCACCACCGGATTTTTCGCTCTCTCATCCATCTGCACTCACCCTTTTGCCTGGTTCTCCCTCTACAAATATAATCTATCCAGTAATACAATACAAAACAATACAACAAACGCACACAATATAAAATACCATTTCTACATTCAACTCGTCATGGGAATTCATATCAGTGATAGCATTAAATTTCAATCCCATCAATAAATCTGATTACAAAAAAATAACTTTCTATTGCTCAGAGCCCCTTCAAGAATAACCACGTACCATTGGTGCCGTGAATAAAACTCCGGACAAAACTACTGCCTCCACCACTGGCAAGTAGAGCAAGTGCGCAACTGATCAGACACCTAACCAATCCTATTCCATTATACCATTTCAGGCACGATACGGTCCCAAATATCATATCAAGGGTTAAATGCAGGAGGCCTCCCCCAAAAGTAATTATCATCGGGGCTAGATAAGAAAAGTGTAGCAGGGGACTGAAGAAACCAAGAACGGTCTAATATTATTTTCTTCTTTATACGTCGGAGACGTGGAGAATACAAATGCTAGAATCTTTTCCCAACCTTGCCCTTATCGCTGTGCACTAGGAAAATTCTATGACAATGCTTTGATCTAGAATCCGTGCGTTTGGCACTGTGAGACGTGGAAATAAATCTAGTGTACTTGGATAAAGTGATCGTGGGAAGTTCTGGAGTATCTTACTGAAAGGAAAGCTTGAATAGGGTAGTGAAAGAGTGTGAGTGTCAAAGGGGGGGAGTAGGCAGGAAGAGATTGGGGGGTGGGGGCAGAAGTGTTAACCGAAGAGAATATAAGTGAGAGAATAAAGAGAAGGGAGGGAGAGAAAAAAGAGAGAGCAGAAGAGAATGCCAATGAAAAAAAGAAAAGGTAAAGCCTGGTGCACGAGCCGACGGCGAGAAATAAAAGGGCAGAGTGTAATATCAGTTGGCCGGAATACATTATTCCTGGCAAATTACTACCCGGTTGATGAAAAGAGCGTGCCTCGATGAACTTTTAATAGAGCTCTCTTTTTCTTTTTTCTTTTTCTTTCCGAGTACCATGCCATCTCTTGGATGATGAACGTGACGAGGGATACTGAAACGAGAGGTTAAGACGAGATAGACGAAAGATGTGAAAAAGTTTGAGTATATAAAAGAGAAAATAGTCACCCGATATCTGCCTAAAAAGAAACAGTCTGATTTCTTAACTGTTTATTTTATAAATTGGAGAAATTGGTGTAGGCTACTTTCCATGTCCAGAAGCCACACAAAGCACGTGTCTCTAGCAGCAAAGACGCCCAAGAGCGAAATACTCTGTCGTAGCCTCGCTAATCCTATCAGGATGCTGGATAAGGAAAGATGGATTCCCGATGTAAAATCCACTGCCAGCCTTTCCCTCCTGTCTCGCAGCTTTTAATTCGAACCGTCAATCGCAGAATCTCAAGATATCCAGGTCGCTGGTTGAGGAATGCAAACTACTTCCGAAATACGTACTCGTTAAGAACCAAGAAAGAGACTGGAAGGTAAAGGAAAACGTTAGGAGAATTCAAGGTGGACAGTTTCAGACAATATGATCGATTCCTTACTTGGCTTTCTATGGAGACTGCAATCAGTACTGGCTTCGATTAAACGGTCTAGGATATATCTGTGCTCAGCATAGCATGTACAGATAATGTATATATGGTATACACTAGCTACATACATCCATATACTTTAAAGTACACCATCTATTTTTATCTTATTTCTGGCGCACCAAGAATTCAGTAGGAGCATTGTAACTTCTCTGGAGTTATCTTACGCAGTTTCTACTGCTTCATACAATTCCCTGTATACTCGGCGAGCTACCCTTATATCTACCTAACCTTCCCTGGGTAAGAGAGACGGAGGGTAGTGCACTGATACCCAAGCGGTGTCATGACGTTATGTAAATTTTTTGGTGATATTTTTTTCAACGTCCATGGTACCCTATCTTGCCACCGTTACAATTCCCAGTACTATGAAGATATATCTGTAGCGAAGCTGGAGCCATTTTACATCTGAAAATATATAATATATATATGTATACACAGATTATAGAAATTTTATGTTACAATAGATGCCTGTAGGCTGTATCAGCAGTTAATGTAGCTATTAAGAATATCGTTAGCCGTTTAATTGCAACGAAGTCTTGTATACTCTCGTGACTTTATGGTACGATTAAGGTTAAATTGAAAATGTAAATTCATCAGGAGTTTCTTACGGTAATAAGAAATTTTTTTAAGTCACGAAATGACAATTAAAGTCCTACTTGGAAAATTCAACTGGATTACCGTATTATCCTGGTTTTCATGGCTGAACGAGACCCGTTTGTCAAGGTAGCCAGCGCCATTACCGACCCCAGGACCATGGCCGACCCTTCGACGGCACTCAAGTATTTGGGTCTACGCCGAGGGGACCAAGAGAAAAGGTAGATGGGAAACGAAGGAATAGGGACGTACCTTATCTTACCATTTCCAAGTAAACGACCTTCCTCAAAGGACAATGTCGAGCTGATTTCTGAGTGGCGTGTCTTAACTCGATTTTCCTCTTGAAAATAGGGAAGCTTTCCCGGGGTGGATGTGGACGATGAGAGGGTGCAGGTGATCCAAAAGGGATCGAAAGAGAGCCCTTTATTTTTCCACCTACGTGAAGAGAAATTTTTTCGTCAACACGTGTTCTCTTTCGAGGAATTGGCAAACACGACGGTTAAGAAACGATGACGCGACGAACATGGGCTACGGATAGTCCTGGTGAAGGGCGACGTATGGAGCATCCACAAGAAGTTCATGGACCTCTGCCTTCAATGTTTTCGATTAGTTTCTCACGTCCATACAGAAAGTATAGTAATAATTTATGACCTGTTGGTAGATTCTATTATCAATCACAGGGAACCAGACAAATTGTTACCCTGTAAATGGATCCTAGTAATAAAAATGAATACTCTAGTATCCTGAACATTTTTTTGGGTAAAAATACAAATAAAATAAATGTATAACGGTACCCAGCAAAATTTCGCAGCACGTCTTAAACTTTTACGACGACCATCGGAGGCACTCTCTGTAAGACAGATAATTAAAGGTTTTTCAGTGAAACTTTATACGATTAAAAGTCACTGAATACGCTTTTACCTGGATCGTAAAACAAGAAATTTTCATGGTTCCGAGTAACATCTCGTATCGAATATCCCCTGAATGTCAGAGATCACGATAAGTTGGCGTGACTCCTGGCTACGGTATAGCAATCTCAGAATTTCCTGACTGGGAAAAAAAAGGAAACGGCTTGCCTAAAAAGAAAAACGTAGAGTGCGTACAAAAAGGCAAAGAAACCAACAAAATCATCCCCATAATGAACGTTAACGATTCCTCGACAAAGGAGCAATCGTGTCCTGGGGAGAAGCGCCTTTAAAAATCAGATAGGCGGATATATCGCACGGCCCTGAAGAAGCTTTCGTTACGTAATTATTGCATTTCTCTATCCCCAGGAGCTAATGAGATTCTCTCGGACGATCCCTTCCGATTCATTTATTAAGCGAATTCCTATTAAATTTAACTATAAGAGTCTCACTTCCGCTTAACCATAACGACCTGTCATAAAAGATCTGAGAGTCCGTAGAAAAAAATGATTTCTCCCCAAGTACTCATTAGGTTAGGATATTGCTGGGAAAAAAAAAAGATAAATTTATCACAATCCACGGAGAATTCAATGCCATTTAAATTAATCCACTCTGGGATCATTGCTAATCGGATATGACGTAATCCGAGACACTTAAAAGTGCCTTCTTGGCGGTGTGGACATCCTTATTGTTCTTGGATAGAGAAAGAGCCTCGGAGTGCCGCGGCATGCATTATTTATATTCATTGCCTTTTGCAAGTAACGCGTTACATTATTTATAGGCAGATTTTACATTGCGTCGTGACACGCCTACCGAACTTGCAGGTAACGAGAGAGATTCCTTCCAATGTATCTCCATCCATTTGGCGGAAGTGTAATGCACAAACCGGAAGAGTAAATGGGATCGCTAGAGCTGGGAATGTCCGCTGTACGTATAGGTATACCAATAGCTGTTCACAGTATGTATGTATATACCACGCACGTGTGCATCTATATGAAGAGAGTATGTATTTCTGCTGTTATTTCTGCAGTAAGAAGATACCGAAGGGAATTCTCTACGTACCTTGTATTCCAGTATGACCAACCTTTTACTTTTCATCCGCGAATAACTATTGTCATAACAGTTATTATCCTGGCGTCCCAATTCGAAAGAACCCAGTTGCCAGTTGCAGTTTGTCGAAACCCACCATCCTCATATAAACGGAAGTGCCGTCGCGTGCCTATTTCGAGACCTTGCACGTTGAATGCTGCATGCATGTATGTATATAGGTTTCTCCCATCTTATAACCTCCTAGCGCTATTATAGGTTAGGTTTGCGGCTGCAAGAAGGAAGATAGTTGGGTGCAGCTCGTTCTACGTACCCGGAAAGCGCTAATTTCTCTCGGAGGCATGATTGGCCTGGATGGGAGCCACGATCTAGATGCTCGAGATACGGAAAGATTCTTCTCCTTGGAGGTAGAGACTGGCAAGAGCGACATTCGCGGTAGCTAGAGCTTGGCAGTGAGACTGGAGAAATATCCGCCTTTAGAATAGCCACTGACTACATACATCCGGTTGGAAATGGTTTGATTGCGACTATTCAATTGTATAGGTTAGCACTGGGTACCTGTAATTGTCGTGGCTCCTTTTGAATCTTCGAAGAAGTGCAGCTGATTGCGAGCATTCGGTTGGAGAAATCTTGAGAGGCCACTTTGGATTTTCAAACATGACCGCGGTAGGTACTTCATTCAGTACGGTAGGACTACGATGGTAATAATGTATCCGGAGGAACTGAGTCAAGAGTGTCAACAAATAACTTACAGCCACACAAAATTCCCGAGCGTTACTTCTGATATTAATGTCAATATATACCTAACCCCATCTAACAATTGTTCGTCTCTGTATTGAATCTCCAGTACCTATAATTTTGTCCACAATTCGTATACATCATACATGTGCAGACGACAGGAACTGCCAACGACTGGTACGCGTGACAAGTAAGTAAAGCATAAGGACAGAGCACGTAAGGTATAACCAGCGATCACGACATTCGTGACGTAGTAACAATCTCGTGACTGGTCCGCGTAAAATACAGTGTCGTCGCGACGCCTAGCGTCAGGAAAACGGAAACAGCTTGTCGACTCGTTTGGCAATGACTGATGGACTGTTCTGTGGCCAATCAAAAGCAGGCGCAGTCTTGACAGTTGATTATGGGTGTAGACGTGAAAGAAGCAAAAAAGAAAAGGTAAAGAAATAGGAGAAAGAAGAGAACGATGAAAATGTTACAAAGCCAGTGCCAGTTGAAATAGGAAATTTCTCTAGAGATATACTTGATCTAACCTCTACGTTCCGTGTTCGGTCTGTATCCTCCAGGTGAATGAACGACGAGACAGGATACCTCCGGCAACACGGAAGATTAAAGTGTCAGCATCACTCGGGGAAGCCAGATGAATTTTTCACGGTGCAATAAGTCCCGCATCGTCTGCAGAGGCCACAAATGAAACGGCGAGAAACACGACTGGCTTTTTCTGACTTTTGCCAGGTTCTTACACAGCAAGCTAGATACATACGTAGAAAGGTGAGTGGTACGTGCCATGTTCCTTTTCTGTACACTTTTCTTTTCTCTCTTTCACAAAGTTCTTAGCCTTGATACCTTTTTTCACGAATAAACTTTGACAGACCCCTCATCGTGAACTCATGGCCTTATATCGTAGCATGCTATTTATATTGCCTAGTATACTTCGATTTTCTCGCGTACCGTGAACGCACCTTTGACCTAACCTATGTAACACGAGTAGTCCACCATCTTAATTAGACAACACGGTGCCGGCTTCCGGCTTAGAGTACTTAAGCACTTATATATATTAACGTGCGATACTGGAGGCGTTGCTCTTTTAATTACATGCATCCCATAACTGCCATAACTAGCACTCGACCTGAAGACTGTTATGTGAATTCGAGTTGAGTGCGATCCCAGTAGATAATGAATACGTTTCCCGCAGCCATTGCAAAGCGACGTTTCTTCTTCCCCCATTTGCATAAGTACTGAAGGAAAAGAAAACTCGGATTCTCAGTTAATGTGTTTCTATGAAATTCTATAAATGATTGTTTAAGGGAACGCGCCTGCGCAGACACGATTCAATTAAAAATTAAGATAAATCATCCATTTGAAATCTTTATGATTTCGAAAAGAAGTCGTTTCTATAAAATCCGACGGATCGTTAACTTTCGACATTACCAAGTGAGGAAATTGATGTATTTTTTCGTTACGCTTCAATTTTTTTTAACAGTATAGCTTTCTTTCCCCTGATATTCGGTACCTCCACGCTATTCGTACATCAATCCCCTAGCACTTACGCATATGTATCGTACCACTTTGAGACAATTATAACGCAATTTTTTTCTACTTAGACGAGTGCTACGTGCGAGGAATTCGCCGATGTAATCAGCCATCTTAGTGATTAAGTTATCAAAGTAAACATAAAGACCTCATAGCATCAGACCCGTACTGCAAGTATCCAAGTGTTGTATACGATAGTGACAAAAGATACGACTAATAAAAAACTATCGATCTATTGAATTATTTTTTTATTTTCTAGACTCGCCATATAAATAAATTCAAACTACTAGTTCCAAGGCGACATCAGTTGAACATGATAGCTACTCCATATTGGAGTCGATACCACGTCCATGATACTAGTTGACACTGATTCGCAAATTTACTGATAATTAGAAAACTCGATAAAAAAATCAGGTAAGAAACATAAGACTACAATAAAACTTTTAAACCCAGCAGACACACTTAGCTCCTAAAATAAGGTCAAGGGTGATTAAGAAGTACTTGAACGAAGAAATAGGGGTAAAATAAATTTTTTTTTGTATAGATGACACTTTTTTTAAAGTGGTTGCTCTCTATCCGTTTTACAATTAGATATTTTTGTACCGTGGTTAATCCAGGGGTAGAGAAAAGAAAAGATGGATGTTTTCTTTATGTTATGAGCTACTTTTATGGGGAACAAGGTTAGTTCATGGGGTTGGTTCAGGTGCGTGATGCAATTTCTATTCCCGATGCGATCTGATCATCTGTAGGGAGTATCACGGTAATATATTGCCCATGGGACTTTCGCCAGTTTTCATCCCTTCTACGATTATCCCCCTCTCGCAGCATCCCTTCCAACTCGTTCCAGTCAACCGTTAGAACCATCATCCCCTTACTTGGCCTCTCCTTATCTCCCGTCGTTCCACGCACCCTATTCTTTATTTTCCCACCCTCTGTCTCCCTCGCTCTCTCTCTCTCTCCCTCTCGCACCAACGCGTTCTTACTTCAATTTGCTTAAGGATTTATCGTCCAGGACCCTCGTGTCCTCCACATATTCAAAGGGTCCAACCCCATAGACGCGAGACTGCCATCAAATTTATCAACGCTTTGATAACCTTTCTGTTTCAGATTTGATAAAAGGTCAAATTCCCACTGGATATACTATACCGAATATATCGTGGATCATAGGTTACTCCTGATTCGGCGAAAGCTCCTTTTGGATACTGTCAAGGAATAATGACTCTCGGGGTATAATTAATCAAAGCAATTACCTCGATATTTTCGGGCAAAATTAATTCCTAACGAAATACCCAGTTCACCTTTGACCCTGAAAAATAATCGTTGGACGAAAATGACGAAGCTGTGAAACACGTATGTATATATATTACATAGCAAAAATTCCTGATGGTGTCATCACGTATTTATAACTGTGAACGCGAATAACTTTGAAAGAAATTTTGTTTTTCAGAATTCATTAAAAAAATATCGCATGTCGTATAAATTTTGATTCTCGTTAGGGCATGACCTTAATGCCCGTAAAATACTTTTGTGCCTTTCATTAATCATCTGGTTAATTTGTTACATGATAACAGAACGTTACTACCTATGGATAAAACTGATGGAGAACCAGAACCCTATACGTATTCATTGTATACAATTTAACCACTGTAAGGATTAAAGACCGGACATAATAAAAGAAGGGAAATTACCAGCGGAATTTGATAAGGAAACGCTTCGAAGGATATTCTTGTATTGTATCCATATTTGAATAAGGGCTTGCCATTAATTTGAAATTTCACCAATATGTATTACTAAAGGCAATTACGTGCCCATCGTACGTTTAATTATACAGGATGATCATCAGGATTACCTGAAGCTACATAAATTTTTACCTATATATATACACTTGGTACAGTAAAATCCTGGATGATTCAGACCATAAGTACTTGCTAAGAAAATTGCATGGGATAACATGCAGATAAGTTTAACGTTTTATCGTTTACCTAGAAAGTCAGAATAAAAATCTAGTTGCGGTGGGAACGGATAACGGTGCCTTGTGATTGTCTTTATGTAAAAACGGAAGTAGAGTAGAGAAATATCGTCTAGTAAATTCGTTGGAATAATAAATGAATATTCGATATGTGGATCGGTTCATGTAAATGTGCTACCTACTTCCGGTTCTCTTTAAGTTTATATATAAACGTCAGGAAACGTTATCGAACAATTGGCACGTATAGAGAGAAATGGTAAAAGACGAGAGAGGAAAGAAAAAAGTAATAGTAAAGTGGATCGAGTGCCCGATTTTTCCTGAGAATTTCCAAACGACGTGGATGATGACATTTTCTATCTGGTAGCAACGGTCTCTCTGTCCCGACTTCCGTATTATGATGGGAAGAGCCTCTTGAAGAGGACCCGGGGCCACCTCTTCTAGCCAACCAAGATAACACGTCATATTTCACCCACAAATCCTTCCGTCTCTTACACGTCTTGCCGTGAGACAAAGCTTTTCTTATTTTACTTTATAAAGGCTACGATTCGACCCTGCAAATAGCACCAACATCATCGTACATACCTATAACTCTCTTTTATAGCATCTGATTTCTTATCATTGATAAACTTTATGTCTTGTAACTTCGAAAAGATAAAAATCCTTCAGTAGCGACTTTACTGTTCACGGTTATCTGAAAAATCTTATATTAACTTAGAAATGGCAAGTCTGAAGTTTCTCGAGTTGCTCGAATAAAAATTATATAAAATTATAATGTTTCAGGTTATGAATGAAAATCATTGACGTTTCAAGTAGAGAACTTTTTACAACAACAAGGCTTTGTAAAGCTCTACCACGGTGAACCGTGGTAACGCTTGAAGTGAAGCGATGCCAGTGTTAAATGAAGTAATGTCGAGTTGAACTTTAACGAGGTATCCGAAAAGTCAAAACTCACGGGGAACGAGTTTCAAGTAAAAACAGATTTGACTGGGACCTATCGAATCGAGATTTTATATCGATAATTGGTGAAAACGGAATTACGGCAGCTGATATAAATACATAAAGGTATATTATATACTTGTTAGCATACGTACATTAATTATAATTTAAATTTACATATACTATGCATATATACCTACCAATCGTTATGCTTACTGGATTCTTATTAGACCTGAAGTAATTATTAAACAACATGGAAGACGATTGGCGAACCTGACTACGTGATTTGAAGTTCTAATGTCCGTTGCGCATTTAATTACTGGCAGTGAGTGTTGCCTGGCTACATCGGCGCACGTTTGTAATTATTGACAGGAAATTAAAGCATATTACACCGCTGGCTGCTACGTTACGGGTCACATCGGAACGGCTCGTATGTGGAATCCATTTCCATTGGTTACTTATCCGACGATTGGTAACGATTGAAATTTGTACTCCATTGCATGCCAATTTGGTTTAGTATTTCATCTCTCATATCGCATTGATAAGAGACGATCGAATTCAATTTCCACCGAGAGTTTTCACAAAGTCAGATAAAACGTCAATGTTAATTACTAATTAAGAGACCAAAGTATCGCTTATACCACTATTTTCCGCAGATACGAAAGGGAAGAAAAAATTAATGAAAACAAGTACACCCAGAGAGCGTAGATTAAGGACAGATTGAATTTTCCTCTTTTTACGAGTTTCCCAGGTAATTACCAGCACTCTACATATATATATACATCACGGGGCATATCGGCCTACATAAAAGAAAACGACTAATTTTCAAAACTGACGTCATGAATATACGGGACAACGAAGCTCGCGCAATTTGTTACATACTGGACAACGTTAATGTGTGTAGGTGTGCTTCGGCCTTTATTTACAGTGTCAAAGTGCCTGGAAAATAGTTTTACATACGCATATACTAATATGCTTTTCCCACATAGGGTTTCACGAATTTAGGACGAATCGATAGGCGAACGAGTGTACGCTCGGCAAATGATATTTAATTAACGCCCTATTACGAGAATTTTGGACATGCTGCGCACGGTGATTCAAGAAAACCTTCATTTTCTCCTATCGCCAACGGATACGGGTACGAGTGTAATAATAGGAACGTAAAACGATTGAAGTTTATTATAAATAACACAGATTTCGTCTTAAGTCGAAAATCGAGCTTTTTGGCACAAAGGACATGATCTTGAATGGACGCCAAAATTAAATATCCACGTCGTTAATTTTCAAGAGTCCATACCTATACGCTGATTACTTATTAATTCTTATAATTAATAAAAAGTTACGTAAGACAGTGAATTTACTAGTTTGACAGTTCGCCAATAGCATATTATTTTATTGTTATAATATGTTTCATATTCGTGCTGTAGTATTTTAACTGTAACGTACTGTAGTATTAGTATTGTATATGATATTATATATATATATACCAGAGGTATCATTATACTATCAAGTATTATAGTACGACTAGTAGCACATATGGAAGTGGTAAAGTATGCCATGAGTTTGACTCTTATCCCGTATAATCAACTGACAAGGCCACGTAGCCTCCGTTTACCCAGCGCGTAATAACACTGAGAAGGACCGTATAATTTCGCGGGTCTCAATAAACCGGAAGTGTCCAATAACTCATAATAAACTCGACCTACACGCAGCTTAATTAACAAGCGGATTATCCGCCTCGCGAGAATCCTTAGCATCGCGTTGGGATTAGACAGGTTATACGATAGGAAAGGTGAGCAAGCATACTAGTTGGTAGTAGTGTTTTCTTTTAATTTTCATTCTTTTTTTTTCTTTATCCAACTCGTTGGTACCGCTCTCTTCATTTACTTCTTCGTCCTCTCCACGCTCGTACAGCATTAAAAATGCGACATTACCACATGCCGATCGTACAGTTTTCTTAAGGAATTGAAAATTCGAAATTCCCGCGCTCTAATTGGTCTCACGAAAAGTTTCCTACTGTTCCATACAAACGTCAATATATATACACGTCGTATTTACACGGATATGTAGGTGGACGATGGGTAGTGGGTTCTGTAAGTCATGGCAAGGTACATATATCTATATGGTCACGTGTTCAAATATCTATATACATATTATATGCTCAAGACGCAGTAGATGATTTTTTGTTTTCTTGGGCAGCTGCTGCTCTATTTGCCAGTATCTTTTGAGGGCGAACCATCCCCCTACCAAACTACCACCTTCAGCCCCAGCAGCATCAAACCACCAGCTCTATCTTCTCACTCAGTGACTCGCCCTGCTCCGCCTCCTGCAGGATGGGATCCGAAGGTAACCGTAACCTAACCTAACCTAACCACCCACGGTAGTACCTTCCCGGCGAACCTCTTGCGCCCGCACCGTACGACCAATCTCAGGTTTCCTCTATTCCTGTTTCTACCCCTATAAAGAAAATGTTTCTCATCGCGAATCGGACCGATTTGGGATTCGCCGTTGGGCACGGGTCACGTTTCTTCGAATAGTCAAATTGCGGAGAAGGAAAGATCCAACCCACCCGGCCGCCCTCTACCCCCCGTACCAGAAGGTATTCCCGAGGGATTTACGTCCTGACGCAGTGACGTAACGAATAAGGACTATCGGTTGATATAAAAAAAATTTTTTTCGCTCTTTTCTATACGAATAAAAAAAATCTACCAAAACCTGTACTTCGGCCTAGCCGTAGATAATTCGCCAATTACCTTTGAACTGGACTCCATTATTTTTTTTTCTTTCTTCCTCTCTTTGACAGTATGCGATAATCGAGTCGAAACTTTTCTTTTCTCTTTTTATTATCTCTATGTGCCTCTTATCGTACACAGATCCGAAAGAGACAGGGACAGTCTGCTGCCGTTTTTCGCGAGGGTTATTTCTGCAGAACCACTTCAATCTGACCCTGTGGCGTTTTGCGGTACATCCAGGGGCGTACTAAGATCTTGAACGGGAAGGGCGAAAGGTAGAATTTTTCGTCGTGAACTCTGAGTTCGAGAAAATGATGGCAGAAGTCGAAACGATAAACTCTATAACTACGCTCTTGACTCTGGTACGAGTATATTTTTCCTCTTTTATTCTGCCCTTCGCTCCCTTTCTGCATCCCCAGTCTTTCCCCCTCGTCACTCTTTCCAGGGCGCTGTCTTTACGGCCTGTCGCTACACTCATAAACCGCCTTAGCGTCAAATCAAACGCGACAAGGGAGCCACGCCATTTACGACCAGCAACAATCACCCTCGGCAATTATTTCGCTACGTTGTAAGCCATTGACTTTTTGAACTAACATTTTTACATTTTTATGAAAAAAAAAAAAAAAAAAAAAAAAAAAAAAAAAAAAAAAAAAAAAAAAAAAAAAAAAAAAAAAAAAAAAAAAAAATTTGCAATTTTTAACAAAATTACGTGTCTCACCGGTACCATCAATTATTCTCACGGCAATTCTCGGTCCGACAATGAAATAAGCCGCTGCCGGAAACGTGGGCGGATATAATTTGTCCCTCAAGTCAGTCGTTCGCAGTAGTATAAACGTCACCTTTAAACTTGACGCTACTAAAGTTTCAACGTTATAAAACAGACCCGGCACCTGCGTCTTGATAATGAGCTTTTATTTCGCCAAGTAAACGCGACGTTCTCGTGAGAAGCTTCGTCCGGGTTATCGGTCGGAATAGAATTGAGGTTAGGTCGGGTTAGGTTGCTTGGCTTAAAGCGGACAAGGAGGCGAGGGAAGGGGATTGGTTGGAAAATATTTTCTCGGGAAATTCATAATGTCCGAAATATTTTCCACTCCTTTTACCTAATCCTCCCCCCGGTCACCCCTCTCTAGCATCCCCTTGATTATCCATCTCCTCGAGAGCAAAGTACCGGCAGTTACTTTAATGTAGTCAACACGTGAAATACACGTGAGCTAATTAGGAATAAGGAAGATTAACTCGCGTACCCTCCCTCTTTTTGGCACTGCGCCCCCTCCTTGTCAGAATCATCACTACCCTTATAAAAATCCAGCGCCATTGTGTTTGCTAGCGAATTTTGCTTTGTTTCTTAATTTATGGCTATTTTGCGAATTTACCTACCCCCGGACATTTTTACGAACATCCCTCTTTTCTCCGTGGGTGCTTGGCCGCTACTACCTTCCGATGAGGATCATTAGTACGGCCCTGAATTTATTGCCGTTGACGTTGACGTTACGCCGGTACCGATTTTATGGCTGTACCATCGGATAACGAGGGTCGGCTAATTTATCTAGCTTTTATTGATTGCCAAAAATCTTCGTAAATCCCTTTCCTCTTATTTCATCTTTTTCAATATTTTTCTCACTAACACCCCCCTTTATTGGTATTTTCTGGTTCTTCGTGTCAACAACATTGTCGAGTGCTCGGGCATCGGGACGGCTTGGAAATTGTCGAAGCTGCCAAGGAGTCGACGTTGTGAAACGTAATTGCTTCCAGAATGGCGCAAAGAGTGTTTCCTGTGACGAGTTTATATCCTCCCCTTCATACGTTACAGTACACGCGATTTAGTGTCGGTATTTTGTATTTTTCAATAAAATCTCGACCACCCCGGGACTTCAGTATTACCAAGAATTTTATTGCGATTTTAGGCTTTACTCGCGTAGTACACGGGTTATGTGCCTCGTACGTTATCGATCAGGAAATTCATGTTTAACAAGTTAATCTTTCACTTGACAGATACACGTGGATGGCTTCACTCGGATGGTCAAGTTTACCCAAGCGTAGGCGTTTGTTCCTGTGGATGATATATAGGAGCCCTGCTGTTTACATCGGATATTTTGAAGCCAACGAAATTCATTGTGCCTTTTAACAAGTGAGGGGTTGTTACGAATGGAAGAAAGTCGGTATTACACGAGGATATAAGATTTATGATAAATCAAGGTACATTGTGTATATATATTGTAACGTAATTCTTTAACTTATGACCCGACACCGATAGCAAAACATATGAGAACGAACTATCTTCGAGAACCAACCTACGTTACCTTCGGCCGTCCACCCGTCGTTCGTGCATCCGCAAGCCAGGCGGCCGCCAGCCAATT